>NC_134502.1:9167970-9242970 GCF_040206685.1 Ascaphus truei
GACCACACGCAGGGCATTTTTTAGAACAGGCCCAATCACTAAAACCACCACCCCTAGCTACTCAGAATCGCTTCCTAGTGTTAGAAGACCAGAAAGAAAAAGAAACCCCAAATACAAAACTCAGAAAAAGGCCCCACGAGGAAAGCGGGGAGGAAGAAGGACACAGAAAAAGAGCAGCGATTTGAAAAATATATTTAATCTGAGCAAAAAGGAACTTAATATAGATGAATGCAACCTCATAAAAAAGGGGCTGAACTTCGCACCAGTCGCCAAGGCGAACAGTTTCAATCTGTATATAGACGCACACAAATACATTAGACAGTTAACTCTTAAAAAATTCTTTATCTCAAAAGATGCACAAACTAGGGAGATAGTGAACAATAATGCTAACGTGAATATAGAGATGGATGATTTCAAGCATTCAAACCTGAAAAATAAGTCCAAATTCTATCCAAGCTGGACGAAAGGCCATAACTTAGAGGTCTTCCATCAGAAAATCCAGGAGGACTTTGATAGACTAACCACTGGTGCTACTAAGATAACTAAGAACAATCTAACCCTCAAAGAAAAAATCGCATTGCAAAACTTAGAGAAAGAAAAGGCTATTACATTTAAACAAGCAGATAAAGGGGGCGGGGGGTAGTCATTATGGACACTGAATACTACAAGGGTGAAGCAGAGAGGATACTGTCGGATGACATCACCTATGCACGTCTGAAGACTAATCCCCACAAAGAATTCTGTGTAGAATTCCTCACTCTGCTAGATAAGGGCAGCTCAACAGGAGTCCTGAATGAAAAAGAATATGATTATCTAAATGTGAAATTCCCGGTTATGCCAATATTCTATTTTCTGCCCAAAATCCATAAGGATATTAAAGCACCACCAGATAGACCCATTATCTCTGGGATAGGCTCGCTCACGTCTCGACTATCGGAGTACATAGATCTATTTCTGCAGCCATAAGTTGCGGAGATGCGGTCCTATCTCAGAGACACCACGCAAATTCTAAACATATTAGAACAGGTAGATTGGCAAGAAGGCTATAGAATGTGCACCTGCGATGTGACTTCATTATATACGTCCATAAAACACGATGATGGAATTAAAGCCATCGAACGGACGCTAACAAATGATGCTACCGTTCACAAAGAACAAAGACGCTTTATTTTAGAAAGTATTAATTTTATTCTTAAACACAACCTTTTTAATTTTGATGGAACCTATTTTTTACAAAAATGCGGAACAGCGATGGGTACAAAATTCGCACCGAGTTATGCCAACTTGTTCATGGACAGTTGGGAGACCGATACCATCTGGTCAGAACATGAATTCGGTGCGGATCTTGTGCTATGGCGGAGATACATCGATGATGTGTTTTTTATCTGGAGAGGCAATAGTGAAACCTTAAATCACTTTCTGAATTATATTAACAATAATGAGAGGAACCTAGCTTTCACAACATGCATAGGGAACAACTCGGTAGACTTTTTAGATTTAACAATTTACATAGAAGATAATATACTGAAGACTAAAACTTTCTTCAAAACAGTTGACTGCAATAATTACCTGCTTAACACTAGTTGCCACCATAAGAAATGGCTGAAAAATATACCCCAGGACAGTTTCGCAGAATTAGGAGAAACTGTAGCGATGATCATGTTTATATGGAACAATCCAATATTCTGAAGAACCGATTCATTGCAAAAAATTATGATAATGAAAAAATGGATATAGCAATAAGAGAAGTAGGGAAGCTTAAACGCAGCGAAATTTTAAAAACCAATCCACCAAAACCCAGAGAGGAGTTTAATATGGCTTTTCTTAACACAATATAGTCAAGATGCAGGAAGCATACAACAGATCCTGAATAAACACTGGCATCTGCTACAGGGAGAACCCACCTTGAAAGAATACCTCCCAGAGAAACCCAAAGTTATCTATAAGAGGGCAGATAATATTAAAAGGAGGTTAGCACCAAGCCTTTTCCGGCCAGAAAGTAGGACAACAGGCCAGGACTTAAATTGGTTACAGAAAGTAAAAGGTTTCCACAGATGTAACACTGCAAAGCCTGCAAACAGGGAACAAAAGAGAAAATTCAGTTTAGCTCTAAAGCAACAGGAGAACAGTTCAAAATTTCAAAGTTCATCAATTGTAAATCTGAATTCGTAGTCTATCTACTAAATTGCCCCTGTGGACTCCAGTATGTAGGGTGTACCAGCCGACCACTACGGGTACGCATTCTGGAGCACCTAGGGAACATTAGGCGGAAACTGATGACACATAGTGTATCAAAACATTTTGCGCTACACCACCAAGGAGATCCATCTGGCCTTGAATTTAGGGGCATTGAAGTAGTCCCACCACATTGGAGGGGTGGGACAGACTGACAACTTTATCAAGAAAAGAAACTTTTTGGATCTATAAATTGAAAAGCTTGGCCCCCATAGGCCTCAATGTAGAGATAGACATTGCAGCCTTCCTTTGAACACACACTGATCCGTTTCCAATCCCCAAATCCCACTTTTTTTCCCCTATAATTTTTAATAGGAGTGCACGTCATGAATACGAATCCACCTCGAACCAGTCCTTGAAGACCAAATCGACGCATACCGTCGTGGCAACTAATGAACATGCTAACCTTTATAAATTTATAAATTGTATTGAAGTATAGATCTAGTTTAGTCCAACTAGTTATTAATGTTCAAGTTCCCTAAAAATCTGTTTAATATTTTTTTAAATTTTTTTAGTGTTTAGATCTCTAATATATTTGTCTAAATGTGTATAAAATTGGATTGTTAAACTGTCAACAGTGTACCAGCATTCTGTTACTAACATTAGTCACCATTAGGGAATAACTATGTCTATGTAGTTTCAACATTCAGCCACATGATGGCACCATTGTAAAAAATCACCTCTATAAACCTGCATTGAAGTATAAAGTTTTTATGTACAAGTTCCCTAAAAATCTGTAATATATTTTTGTAAAAAAGTTTTTTAGATTTTTAGATCTCTAATAAATTTGGGTTGTTACACTGCCCACAGTCCTACAGCATTCTGTTACTAGCATTAGTCACCATTAGGGAATAATTATGTTGATGTAGTTTCCAAACTCAGCCACATGATGGCACCATTGTATTACAAATGGAGGAAAGTTCCCTAACAGCTTAATGGTCTAAAAGATACAGCTCACAGAACCACTATGATAGGGTGTGTGAGCTCACAAAGGTCCGTAAATCTAAGATTATTGATGACACTCACCACAATATAATGTTCACACTGCGAATTGATGTTTAGTTTTATTTTTATAACAAATTTTAAAACAATGTTGGTTTTTAATATATTGACACTAAAGAAATGGTTACAATAATATGTTGAAAGTATAAGCACATTTTATTGTCCCTGTTCCCAAGGCTATGATCGGTTTGATTTGCATTGAACATTACAATAGTCTATTTGAAGTGGACAACTTTTAATGAATGCCAGGTGTTTTTACCAATTAATTAAAACCGGGCGCCTATATATACTGCACACAATGAGCATCCGGCAGGAACCTGACGAAGCTTATTGCGAAACGCGTTGTTCCCTGCCGGAGCTCATTGAGAGAGGGACCCAGCCGACCGCAGGACATCCGGTATAGAGCCTCTCTTCCGGTTCCACTGCCGGACGCGCCAGTGAGAGCAACAACGGAGGAGGAGATCTTGCGGGATCAAACCAAGCGGCTGATGCTGGGCAACAGAAGTTGCAATTCAGTGTGAGTGTGCTTTTTGTTTTGTTTATTTACCTTGTTTATTCACCTTGTTATATATTGTTTTATAACATTTATGTTTTTACAACGTGTATGCTTGTTTATGCTCATGTCTTAACTGTTAACCGAATAAAGACCTGTTATATTGCTAACCCTGGTTTGCACACATTTTTTTGGTCTTTTGGGCAACGGGGAGAGGAGACACTCACACACCATACCTGTCTCTGTCTCGCTGTCCTCTGTCTCTGTCTCGCTGTTGTCTGTCTCGCTGTCGTCTGTCTCGCTGTCGTCTGTCTCTCTCTCTCTGTCCTCTGTCTCTGTCTCTCTCTGTCCTCTGTCTCTCTCTCTGTCCTCTGTCTCTCGCTCTGTCTTCCGTCTCTCTGTCCTCTGTCTCTCTATCTCTCTCTCTCCCTGTCCTGTCTCTCTCTGTCCTCTGTCTCACTCTCTCTCTCTCTGTCCTGTCTTTCTCTGTCCTCTCTCTCTCTGTCTTTCTCTCTGTGTGTCTTTCTCACTCTGTCTTTCTCTCTCAGTCCTCAGTCTCTCTCTCTCTCTCTCTCTGTGTCCTCTGTCTCTCTATCTCTCTCTCTCCCTGTCCTGTCTCTCTCTGTCCTCTGTCTCTCTCTCTCTCTGTGTCTCTCTCTCCTCTCTGTCTTTCTCTCTCTCTCTGTCTTTCTCTTCCTCTGTCTTCCTCCCTCTCTGTCCTCTCACAATCTCTCTCTCTCTCTCTCTCTCTCTCTCTCTCTCTCTCTCTCTCTCTCTCTCTCTCTCTCTCTCTCTCTCTCTCTCTCTCTCTCTCTCTCTCTCTCTCTTCTCTCTCTCTCTCTCTCTCTCTCTCTCTCTCTGTGCTCTGTCTCTCTGTCTCTGGCCTTTTTCTCTTTCTCTGTCCTCTGTCTCTCTCTCTGTCCTCTGTCTCTCTGTCCTCTGTCTCTCTCTCACTGTCCTCTGTCTCTCTCTCTGTCCTCTGTCTCTCTCTGTCCTCTGTCTCTCTCTCTGTCCTCTGTCTCTCACTGTCCTCTGTCTCTCTCTCTGTCCTCTGTCTCTCTCTGTCCTCTGTCTCTCTCAGTCCTCTGTCTCTCTCTCTGTCCTCTGTCTCTCTCTGTCCTCTGTCTCTCTCTTTCTGTCCTCTGTCTCTCTCTCTCTGTCCTCTGTCTCTCTCTCTGTCCTCTGTCTCTCTCTATATCCTCTGTCTATCTCTCGCTGTCCTCTATCTCTCTCTCGTTGTCCTCTGTCTCTGTCTTGCAGTCGTCTATCTCTCTCTGTCTCGCTGTCCTCTCTCTGTCCTCTGTGTCTCTCTCTGTCTCTCTGTTATCTCTCTCGCTGTTCTCTCTCTATCTCACAGTCCTCTAGTAATAAAACATTTAATATGTCTTTCCTTACACCTTATAATAAAGAAGCTAATGAAATTAATAAAGTCATTTGTAAACATTGGCATATTTTAAAAAATTATTCCGTTTTTAAGGACCATATTCCCGATATCCCCAGTGTCATATTTAGAAGAGCCCCGCATTTGAAAAATAAGTTGGCTCCCACCACTTTTAAATCAATACAAGCTGTGAAACCAAACACTTGGCTGGAGAAGCCGAAAGGCTTCTTTGGATGCTATTCATGCAAAGCATGTCATTTTAAAGAAACTGAGAAATTTAAATTTACATCTAAGAAAACAGGTGAAATATTTAAAATAGATAGTTATAATCAATTGCAAAACTGAATTTGTGATTTATTTACTACAATGCACTTGCGGGTTGCAGTACATTGGACGTAATCCAAGACCATTACGCACTCGTATTTTGGAACATGTGGGAAATATTAAAAAGGTCTTATTACCCACAATTTATCAAAACATTTTCTTATATTTTACAATTCAGATCCCAAGTGTTTGAGTTTCATAGGTATTGAACATGTGACCATCCATTGGAGGGGGGGCAACAGGTTGAATAGCCTGGCTAAGAGGGAAACTTGTTGGATTCATAAGATACAGACCCTTGCCCCCCTTGGGTTAAATGTTGATATAGATATAGGTGCTTTTTTAATTTGAGTCATCATTTCTATTTGTCTTCCCTATGCAATCCCTTCTGGGTTTTATTATTATTAGTATTTACCTATTTATTTGCACACATGATGTGTTCAACTAAATATTTTATTTTCATTTTAATATATTCATACTTTGCAGTGTGGTAATGTTGTTTTTTTCTTCTCTTCCTCTAGTCATTTCATCTACATTTTTATATATATTTTAGGGTTAATAAAGATTTTTGTATTGCACTTTATGAGATATATGTCATAGGACTATTACTGGGTCTTTTGACCTCGCGCTATGTTTGAGCGACGAGAGGGTTAAAATTTACATATTACATTTGTATTATTTAATTGGTGGGCCTATATAGTAAGCAGATAGACCCATGCGACATAACTCCTGACGAAGCACCAGCGAAACGCGTAGAGTTAGCGTTGCTGGAGAACCAGAGAGCTGAAGGACTGGCAATATCGGGGCTGATTCCAGAGGCAAACTGCACTTCCGCCCTCACCTATGACGCGACCATGGAAGTGACATACGTGGAAATCAATTGTGAGACGCGAGTGAGACGCTACGAAGCTGTGTACCGATGGGGTCCTTCTGCATTCGGCGGTTCTCTCCAATGCCTGTTTTATTTATTCGAACATGTGAGTTTAACTACTCTTGATACTTCTTATTGAATATATCTGGTCAAATAGTATGCACTATTGTGGCTTTTTCTTTTCCATGTCTACCATACTTACTCCAGTCAGAGAGAGAAGAATCTCTGACACGCTTAAGATTACGAGAAGTTTTGTGAGTGCTATTACTTATAGCTAACAGAGTGATATATACCAGTACCCACAATCTGCACTATATTTGCTTTATTTTTCATTTACATATACCATTGAGCATACCTGCACTCTTCCTCCCCCACGAGCAAAGAAATCTTACATCCTGGGACCTGGAACAGTCCTTTCTGAGGAAGTCGAGCAGCATTTACTGTAACACTTTGTATAATTATTTTGTATCACTGGTTGGTGAAGGAATTTTCTAAGTGTATTCACATTTTGTGGTTTATTAAATCTTAAAACACTGTTTTTCACATTTCACCTTTGGAAGCGCCCAGTCCATTCCCCCCCCCCCCCCTTCCTTTTTATTTTTCACATCTGTTAGTTCTGGGACAAGAGGTTGCATCCTATGTTTTAATTGAACATGGAAAACTCCAGTTCAAATGTCTTCACTAGAAGACAATTAAGGAATAATGAACTAAATTTCACTGCTCACCAGATGGAATCTGCCCCACTGAGTGAGAGAGAAATTTTGAATAGAGAATTCACAAAACTACAGTAGAAGCCCTTCTATTTAAGGATACCAGAAAATGGTTTGACATGTTATATTTAAATAACTATTTGACAAACAAATTAATCCCTAGAGGTCTTAGAATAAACAAGATTCCTTCATTAGATGTAGATGATGCAGTGTTCATCGGAGCCTGGGAGGGCATCGTGGACCATGCCTCATTTGAACTTATGAAACTTATAACATTACAACATAAAAAAAGAATGGCCATTTTAGACAAAAGAAATTAATACTATCAAGGAAAGAATAGAACCTCTAATGAGCCATCCTGTTTTTAAGGAAAATGATAAGATTCTACAAAAAAGACTTGAAAAATTGTAGACTAATTTGAAAGATAATAAGGATAGAAAATATGAACGGGATGAGGAAGATTACGCCAAAGGTAATAGTAAAAATTGGACTACAAATAAAACTAATGGCGAGCGTAACGATTCCATTACTGTCCAAAAAGAAAATTTCAAAAGGGAAATCAGTAACTCCTCCAATAATGGAGCAATACCCAAAAAGAATTTACCATCACATACTCAGCCATAGCATACTACCAAATATCTTAAACCTTTACACAAAAGAGAGGTACCTTTAAATCACATTCCACATAGAGAAAACACTTCTAAACAAAGTAGAGAGAATATTAATAATCCTATTATTCAATCTACCCAGACCAGTTTTTTAGAGTCAGGCTGGTTCTTGGATCTTTGGGAGACAAAAAATCGCTTCTCCCCACTAGAAGAAATGGAATTAAACACGAGCCAGAAAAAAAGAAGGATAGAGGAAAAAGGGGGGGAAGACGAGGAAGACGAAACTTACTAACTGTTAGTAAATCCGATAATGCCCAACTATGACAACATTTTTAATCTCAGCACATTGGAAATAACAGAATCCCCAAAAAAGGTTATTTCAAAAGGTTTAACCTTTGCACCCACTATAAAACCTAACGATTTCCAACTGTTTATTGAGGCTAATCTTTTTCTTAGAAAATTGACAATTCAAAGACATTTTCTGTACCAAGCATCTCTTAATAGAGATTCCAAAAGTGCTGATGATCTATTACCATTGAATAGGACATATAATGATTTTAAACACACCGATCTGAAACCAAGATATACATTTTACCCCAGCTATAATAAAGGGCATTTTTTAGAAGTTTTTTATCAAATGGTCGCAGCAGATTTTACAAAGCTGACAAACAAAATTTAACGAGAAATGAAAGGGAAGCTCTGGAAAGCCTTATGACAAATTATGAGATTATTATAAAAACAGGCTGATAAGGGGGGTGGGGTTGTGATTATGGATCGATATTGGTATTTAAATGAAGCTAATAGAATATTGGATGATAGTAATACGTACCAAATCCTTGACCACAACCCCACAAACTACTTCTTTCAACAGCTAAAAGAATTTCTCATAACAGGGAAAAATTCGGGAATTTTAAATGACAATGAATTAAAATTTTTATGTAAGGACAAACCTAAATGACCTCTTTTTTACTTCTTACCTAAGATTCACAAAGATGTTTTAAATACCCCTGGTAGACCTATTATATCAGGGATCGATTCACTGACTAATAATCTATCCCAGTATATTGACTGTTTCCTTTCCAAATATGTACCTACATTTAAATCTTACATTAAAGAAACTACTGACATTATCAGGATTCTGAATGAAATAAAGTGGGAGAATCACTATATCCTTGTCACGGCTGATGTATCAGCCTTATGTACAGTACATCAATTATACATACAGTACAGATGGGATAGAGGCTGTGATGAGAGTTTTAGAAAGAGATGGAGACATTAAAAAAGAACAAGTAAAATTTATTGTAGAATCTATTCGCTTTATCCTGGACAAAAACTTTTTTTGGTTTAACAATAAATATTATTTACAGAGGTGTGGTACTGCCATGGGGACGAGGTTTGCACCGAGTTATGCGAACATTTTCATGGGGGTTTGGGAGGAGGACTTAATTGAGTCCCCCCATGTTCTCTGACACAAAAGCTATTTTGCTATCATTGGATGCAGAAAAAGCTTTGATAGAATAAAGTGGGCATTTGTCGACCAAACAATGCTGAAATTCGGTTTCTCAGGCCCATTCCTGAGGGACGTTAGAGCTCTCTACAGGACGCCCACAGCACAGGTCAAACTCCCAGGAGGAGACTCAGATCCTATCAAAATTAAGAATGGTACCAGACAGGGGTGCCCCTTGTCTCCACTCAGTTTCGCGCTGACTATCGAGCCACTAGCAGCCACAATCAGAGAAGACCCCAACATTCATGGAGTCCAAATAGGGGAGTCAGACTACAAAATCTCGCCTTTTGCAGATGATGTGATTTTGACCCTATTCAGCCCGCTGACTTCCTTACCGAATCTCCAAGTCCAATTAGACCAATTGGGGAAAATCTTAGGCTATAAAATAAATAATGACAAGTCAGAAGCCTTAAATTTAACCCTACCAGCCCTGGAAATTAAGCTTCTGAAAACAAATTTTAATTATAAATGGAGCCAAAGCCAAATACCTAGGTATCAACATAACAAACTCCTACCAAAAAATATAACAAAAAAAATATACCAATGTAACTTCCCTGCCATTTTCAGCAAAATCATAAAAGATCTTCAGACTTGGAATAGCTTCCAGATATCCTGGCTAGGCAGGATAGCGTCTGTAAAAATGAATATTTTGCCCAGGCTCCTATATTTCTTTCAGACACTTCCAGTTAGAGTCCCTCTGTGCGAGCTGAGGAACATCCAGAACAGAGTGTTCCGGTTCATATGGAGGGACAAAAGGCAGAGAGTGGCAAGGTCAATAATGTTAGCCCCGAGGACGGGAGGAGGCCCAGGGGTCCCGGATATTATCAAATACTATCACGCGGCCCATCTAAAACAAATAGTGATGTGGAACAGCAACCCAGCCAAATGCTGCTGGGCGGGAATAGAGTCGTCCTACGCTTGTGAGGGGGAAGGGGGGAAGGACAAGTGGGAAAGTTGACCTTGGGTCAATGAGGTGCACATGGGAGATCTGGTCCAGGAGCAGAAGGAACTATGAATTGACCACTATCCCATCTTTGCTAACCCCCATAGTGAACAATCCAGCGTTCCCATTAGGCTGCTCACAAAAATACGCTAAGAAACATAGACAAATGGGCATAACAAGAGCAGAGGATCTAGTAGCTAAGGGTAAAATTATTTCGTTCCAAGAATCAATCCAAAAAGAACAAATGCCGGACCTTCAAATTTTTGGGTACCTCCAGATTAGACTGCAGACAGTCTCAAAAAATGTAGATTTCCAGAGTTTAACAAAATTTGAGAGACTGTGTGGAGACAGTAGATGTCAAAGGGGACTCATTTCGGGAATGTAACGCCTGTATGCCCGCAGACCTGACCAGTCACCAGTACTGTGGTGGGTAAGGGTATAACATGCACCAACAGCAGTGAGGGCGTGCCCGGAGTGTGGTAATGTGCGTTGCCAGGCCTGGTGAGAATGGGTTAACGTGATACTTGCTGAGTCCGGGGTGCCAGAGGTCTGAGGGTAATAGTCCAAGAGCCACGAGTCAGGGGCAGGAGAAAGCAGCGTAATGAAGTCCAAAGCAGAGTCCAGGAGAGGCGAGGTACACGTAGTCAGACGGAGCCAAGATCAAACCAAAGGAATCCAAACAGGGGCTGGGACAGGAATCAGAGCTGAAACAGGAACAGAGCTGGGCATAGACACTGCACACAGGAGCTACAGAGAAGCTATGCAGAGCAAGGAATTAGAGGACAGAGTGGGGTTATAAAGGAAGGAGGGCCAATAGAAGTAAGGGGTGGAGCAGGGGTTTGTCTGGGTGCTTGCACGGATAGGTGCAGGTGAGCAGGGGAGGAGACAGGGGTGTAATCCACAGCAATCGCCTGCAGCTGATGAGGGGCGGAGCGAAGGTTGCGAGAGGGCTGGTAAAATGATCGGGTACGTGCACACTCTGTAAGGCTGCCGTGCGCATGCCCTGATCGTGTGCCTTGGCGTGCGGCGTGCGCTGCGGGGGAGCGGCTTGGCGTGGAGGAGGTAAGAGAGCGAGGGAGTGCAGGAGGGGGCAAATAGCCGCAGTGGGCCTGAGGTGATGTTGACACGCTGGGAGCTGCGTGTCCCCCGATCCATCACAGGTGATCGGGTGCGCGCGCCTTCTGCGAGGCTACCGTGCGTGCGTCCCGATCGCGTACCTGGATGTGCACCGTGCGCCGCGGAGGAATGGCTATGGGTAGAGGGGGTGAGATTGAGGGAGCAGGGAATCAGCGCAGCTAATCGCAGTGAGGCTTGAGGTGAAGGGGACATGCTGAGAGGCGCTTGTCCCCAGATCCGTTACAGTCCCCCCTTGAGGATCGGATTCCGGACAATCCTCCCAAGGTTTGTGAGGAAATTTCCGACGAAATTGTTTGAGGAGAGCTGGAGCATGAACATGATGAGAAGGTATCCAAGAGCATTCCTCCGGACCATATCCCTTCCAGTGAATGAGGAACTGAAGTCTACCCCTGGACCAACGGGAATCAAGAATGGAATGGACTTCAAATTCCTGCTGTCCTTGTATAACAACGGGATTGGGTATATGAGCATTTTAGACAAAGGGTTTGAGCAGAGACACGTGAAATACCGAGGGTATCTTCATGGTGGGAGGAAGCGAAAGTCGATATGCTACTGGGTTGATTCGTTCGAGAACCTTGAAGGGACCCAAGAATCTAGGAGCCAGTTTCTGGGAAGGAGTTTTGAGCTTGATATTTTTTGAAGATAACCAAACTCTGTCTCCAGATTTGAATTCAGGGCCCACCAGACGTCGCCGGTCTGCTTGCGTATTTTGTCTTTGAACGGACCCTCGTAAAGCTTCTTGAATCTTTTTCCAAGAGTTCTGTAGATTGGAAATGTGAGTATCTGCAGCAGGAACACCAGAGGGGAGGGAGGAGAGGGGAAGACTGCTGGGGTGGAACCCATAGTTAATGAAAAAAGGCGACTCATTCTTCATCGAGTTAATAGCGAACTCTGCCAGGGTAATAGATCCACCCAGTTGTCTTGAGATTCTGACACGAAGCATCTGAGATACTGTTTCAAGGTCTGATGCATTCTCTCCATCTGGCCGTTGGTCTGCGGGTGATAACCCGAGGAAAAGAGAAGGGAAATGCCAAGTCTCTGAGAGAATGCTCGCCAAAATGTAGAAATGAATTGAGTACCTCTGTCTGAAATAATGGAAAGTGGCACGCCATGTAATCTGAAAATTTCCTTAGAATAAATGTCAGCCAAGGTAGCTGAGTTGAGAAGACCCTTGAGGGGTATAAAGTGTGTGTGCTTGGAAAACCTGTCCACTACCACAAGGATCGTATTCATCCTTTTAGAATTTGGAAGTTCCACAATAAAGTCCATGGAGATACTGTATGCTTCCAAGGCTGTTCCGGAATGGGAAGAGGCAGGAGGAGACCAGAAGGTTTGTGACGGGTGGACTTGCTCTGAACGCAGACTGGTGAAATAACAAATGTCTTTGTTCATTTTAGGCCACCAAAAGGTCCGTTTGATAAGATCTACAGTCCTCTTGAAGCCTGGATGACTGGCGGATCTAGAAGAATGCCCCCAGTGTAAGATCTTATGGCAAAAACGTGGAGCAGCATACAACCGTCCTTCTGGCACCTTAAATCTCCTAGGGACATGAGACTGGGCTTTATTGATCTCATCCAAGATATCAAAGTTATTAGCGGAAATAATGTACTTAGCGGGAAGGATTGTCTCTGACGATTCGTTAGATCCTTCTTCCATAAAGAATTGGTGAGACAGAGCATCGGCCTTGATATTCTTGGTACCTGGGATATATGAAATCGTGTAATTGAAATGAGAGAAAAACAATGCCCAATGTGCTTGACGGGATCCCAAACGACGAGCCCCCTCAATGTACAATAAGTTTTTGTGATCGGTGAGAATAGCTACTGGCTCTTTGGTACCCTCGAGGATATGTCTCCATTCTTGGAGGGCTAATTGGATAGCCAAAAGTTCACGGTTCTTGACATCATAATTTCTCTCGGCTGAAGAGAATTTCCTGGAAAAGAATCCACACGGATAGAGGTTTTCTTGTGGAGAAGATCTCTGAGAGAGTACTGCCCCAGCTCCCGCATCAGAAACGTCTACCTCCAGGGTGAAAGGAAGGGAAGTATCCGGATGCCGAAGGATGGGGGCGGAGATGAAAGCTCTTTTGAGGAACTCGAAGACTTTGATGGCTTCAGGAGACCATGCTGTCGGATCAGCACCTTTCTTGGTCAGAGCAATAATGGGTAGAGCAATAGTGGAAAAATTACGGATGAATTTCCGATAGTAGTTCGCAAAGCCAAGGAAACTTTGAACGGCTTTTAGGGAGTTCGGCAACGGCAAATCGAGAACAGACTTCAATTTCTCAGGATCCATGGTGAAACCTTTATCAGAGATTACATAGCCAAGGAAGGCTGTGGAGGATTGGTGGAAGAGACATTTCTCCATTTTCGCGTAGAGGTGATTAGCACAAAGCCGAGAGAGAACCACCTTGTTGTGACGAATGTGCTCTTCCAGGTTCTTGGAGAAAATGAGGATATCGTCTAAGTATACGATGACGAAGACTCCCAGAATGTCCCGGTAGATATCATTCATAAATTCTTGGAAGACGGCAGGGGCATTGCAGAGGCCAAACGGCATCACGAGGTATTCGTAATGACCCAAACGCGTGTTAAATGCGGTTTTCCATTCGGCACCGTCTCTTATTCGAATAAGATTGTAGGCTCCTCTCAGGTCGAGCTTGGAAAATATAGAGGCTCAATGGAGCCGGTCAAAGAGTTCAGAAATTAGAGGAAGAGGGTACCGATTTTTAACTGTAATCTTGTTAAGCCCACGAAAGTCGATACAGGGTCTTAGAGAGCCATCCTTCTTTTTCATGAAGAAGAAGCCTGCCCCGGTGGGGGAGGTGACATTCCGAATAAACCCTTTCTTGAGATTCTCCTGGATGTAGGTCACCATCGCTTCGGTCTCGGGCACAGATAAGGGATAAGACTTAGACTTGGGGAGTGTGGTTCCAGGAATTAATTCGATGGGACAGTTGTATGAACGATGAGGAGGTGGAACCTCAGCCTTAATCTTGTTAAAGACATCTAAGAAATCATGGTATACCTTCGGCAAGGTAGAGAGAGAAGAAGAAAGAGTGCAGTCGAGGCCAGCGAGCACGGTAACGGGAGGAGTGACCGTCTTTTCCAAAGTAGAAGCCCATTGGATCGGTAATTCATTGGTCCAATCCACAAATGGGTTGTGAAGTTGGAGCCACGGCAATCCCAGAATAACCTGGGCAGTAGGAGAGTGGAAAATATCGAAGATGATGACCTCAGTATGACCATCCGCGGTGGTCAGGGTAAGCGGAATAGATTCCTAAATGATGAAAGCCGGTTGGAGCGGTCGACCGTCGATAGCCTCCAGGCCGATGGGAGACTTTTTCTTGACTAACGGGATTTGGTTGGTGCAGGCAAAGTCGTGATCCAGAAAGATACCACCAGACCCGGAGTCGATGAAGGCTTCAACCTCTACCTTAAGATTAGAACCCACCAAAGTTATGGGAAGTAGGATCCTCTTCGGTAGTTCCTTGGGGGGAGAGGGGCAAGGAGAAATGATACCCAGTAGAAGCCCCTCTACCTTTACTGGGCGTTCTCGTTTCCCGGTTTCACGCATCACTGACATAGTTGGTGTTCCGGGGAACCGCAGTAGTAGCAGATACCCTCTTCACGGCGTTGTGCTCTCTCAGCGGCCCGAACCTGCTGGCTACCGATTTGCATCAGTTATGGAGCGTCCAATGCAGGAAAAGCCAAAGGAGGAGACCTAGGAGAGATAGGCAAGGACGAGAGTGAACGAGGATGGTGGCGCTCGTGGCGTCGTTCTTGAATGCGTTGATCCATCCGGATGCTGAGGGAGATGAGATCCTCTAGAGATGAGGGACGAACATGAGCTGCAAGGTCATCCTTGAGGGATTCAGACAAACCGTGCCAGTATACCGCGGCGAGAGATTCGTCGTTCCACTGGGTCCCTGCGGCGATGTTGCGGAACACTACTGCATATCTTGCAGCCGACCTGCGAGCCTGGGAGAGATGAAACAAGGAAGAAGCGGCAGTCTCCCTACGCGCTGGTGTGTCAAAGACCTGCTGGAAAACTCGCCAGAATTTGGGCTAATCTTGGGTTATGTCTGGTCTGTGTTCCCAGAGAGGGGAAGCCCAAGCAAGAGCATTGCCAGTGAGCAGGGCATAGACATATGCTACTTTAGAACGACCAGAGGGAAAGTGGGATGGGGACATCTCAAACTGGACGTCATACTGGTTCAAGAATCCCCTGCAAATATGGGGGTCCCCGTCATACCAGTTGGGAGGTGGAATACGTGGTTCCGGGTTGCCCATAGGTATTGGGGCCGGGGGTGACGGTGCAACTGGGGATTCCCATAGTGAGAGATTAGAAAGTTTTTGAGTAACGGTGGTGAGTTAATCACTTAAAAATTGCCAATGATCCATAGTGACACCTTGGCCCACCTCAAGGGGGTCTGCATCTGTTGGGCTCTGCATAATGTAATGCCTGTATGCCCGCAGACCTGGCCAGTCCCCAGTACTGAGGTGGGTAAGGGTATAACACGCACCCACAGCAGTGAGGGCGTGCCCGGAGTGTGGTAAGTTGCGTTGCCGGGCCTGGTGAGAGAAGGGTTAATGTTATACTTGCTGAGTCCAGGGTGCCAGAGGTCTGGGGGTAATAGTCCAAGAGCCAGGAGTCAGGGGCAGGAGAAAGCAGCGTAATGAAGTCCAAAGCAGAGTCCAGGAGTAGCGAGGTACACATAGTTAGACGGAGCCAAGATCAAACCAAAGGAATCCAAACAGGGGTTAGGACAGGAAACAGAGATGAAACAGGAACAGAGCTGGGCATAGACACGGCACACAGGAGCTACAGAGAAGCTATGCAGAGCAAGAAATGAGAAGACAGAGTGGGGTTATAAAGGAAGGAGGGCCGATAGAAGTAAGGGGTGGAGCAGGGGTATGTCTGGGTGCTTGCAGGGATAGGTGCAGGTGAGCAAGGGAGGAGACAGGGGTGTAATCCACAGCAATCGCCTGCAGCTGATGAGGGGCGGAGCAAAGGTTGCGAGAGGGCTGGTAAAATGATCGTGTACGCGCACTCTCTGTAAGGCTGCCGTGCGCATGCCCTGATTGTGTGCCTTGGCGTGCGCTGCAGGGGAGCGGCTCGGCGTGGAGGAGGTAAGAGAGCGAGGGAGTGGAGGAGCGGGGCAACTAGCCGCAGTGGGGCCTGAGGTGACGGGGACATGCTGGGAGGTGCGTGTCCCCCGATCCGTCACAGGTGATCGGGTGCGCGCCTTCTGCGAGGCTACCACGCGTGCGCCCCGATCACTTACCTGGATGTGCGGCGTGCGCCGCGGAGGAACGGCTATGCATGGAGGGGGTGAGAGATTGAGGGAGCAGGGAATCAGGGCAGCTAACCGCAGTGGGGCTTGAGGTGAAGGGAACATGCTGAGAGGCGCTTGTCCCCCGATCCGTTACAGGGAATATACATGGGATTAGCATCTCATGCAACTACCCAAGAACACAATTATATGCAGAAGTGTGTTGAAGACCGCAATTTAGAAATAGACATGGATGACTGGAGGGATATCTGGGAATCAGCAGCCAAAACCTCAATTTGCACGTCCACAAAGGATATATATACAAAATGTTGTTTCAATGGTACTTGACCCAGAGTAGACTGAGCCAAATCTTCCCAGACTCATCAGATCTATGCTGGAGAGGATGTGGCATGGAGGGGGATATGTCCCATATTTGGTGGTCGTGTCCAGAGGTCCAAAGATATCGGACCATGGTACAATCCATGATCGAGGAAATAACGGAACTGAGAGTCCCGATAGACCCTCTGACCTATCTCCTCGCTAAACCGATTGAGGAGCTTGAGACGCCTTTAAAAACGCTGGTCTCTTCCCTTTTAACTGCCGCACGCTGCTCCATCGCGGCAGCCTGGAAGAAGGTAAAGGCCCCTTCTAAGCGCACAGATATAAAAAGAATGAATGAGGTTAAATTAATGGAGAGATTAACAGCCCAAATAAACCAGAAACTGGAACGTTTCTATAAGATTTGGGAGCCCTGGCCCTACGACTAGAAATACGTTGGAGCCTGGACTCCTAAAAGAAAAGCCGGTTCCCAGAGAAAGCCAAAGGAAGCGAAGAGATAACTCAACTAGGAAAATCTCGATTTGTTCAAGTCCTCCCGCCTCTGATCACACCCCACGCCTTCCCCAACCCCCCTCTCCTAGTGCCTCCCCTCGCCCTCACCCCCCCTCCCTGTCTCTTCCTCCTCTTCTCGTCCTCCTATTGGACTCGCTGTCTGTCCCCTTCATCTCCCCACTTTCTTACTGGTTAAATGAAGGGGGGAAAAAAGGGGGGTATTACAGGTAGATCAAATACGCACCTACAAAGTACGATACCTTGATCTGTTCCCCCTACTAAACGGGAGTGTGAGCTTTGGATGGACACACAAAGTCCTATGTACATTTGGAATGTTTAAGTTAACTGCATGTATAGATGTGCTTCTGTATGCTTCAGTGTATTATGTAAAAATTGGCTATCCTTGACCCTAATAAAATTTTTGAAACAAAAAAAAAAAGTGAAAATATGAGAGAAAATTTGTAAGAAGCCAGTTCTCACAGATCTGACAGCCTAAAGATTTGGAGTAAAAAAAATTGTATGGCTTTCCATGTACAGTGGTGTGAAAAAGAAAGTACACCCTCTTTGAATTCTATGGTTTTACATATCAGGACATAATAACAATCATCTTTTCCTTAGCAGGTCTTAAAATTAGGTAAATACAACCTCAGATTAACAACAACACATGACATATTACACCGTGTCTTGATTTATCTAACAAAATTAAGGTCAAAATGGAGAAACAATGTGTGAAAAACTTAGTATACCTTATGAATCAACAGCTTGTAGAACCACCTTTAGCAGCAATAACTTGAAGTAATCGTTTTCTTTATGACTTTATCAGTCTCTCACATCATTGTGGAGGAATTTTGGCCCACTCTTCTTTACGTTGCTTCAGTTCATTGAGGTTTGTGGGCATTTGTTTATGCACAGCTCTCTTAAGTTCCAGCCACAGCATTTCAATTGGGTTGAGGTCTGTACTTTGACTGGGCCATTGCAACACCTTGATTCTTTTCTTTTTCAGCCATTCTGTTGTAGATATGCTGGTGTGCTTGGGATCATTGTCCTGTTGCATGTCCCAATTTCGGCCAAGCTTTAGCTTTCGAACAGATGGCCTCACATTTGACTCTAGAATACTTTGGTATACAGAGGAGTTCATGGTCGACTCAATGACTGCAAGGTTCCCAGGTCCTGTGGCTGCAAAAACAAGCACAAATCATCACCTCTCCACCACCGTGCTTGACAGTTTTTTATGAGGCATTTGTGCTGATGTGCTGTGTTTGGTTTTCGCCAAATGTGGCGCTGTGCATTATGGCCATACATCTTCACTTTGGTCTCGTCTGACATTGTTCAAGAAGTCTTGTGGTTTGTTCAGATGCAACTTTGCAAACTTAAGCTGTGCTGCCATGTTCTTTTTAGAGAGAAGAGGGTTTCTCCTGGCAACCCTTCCAAACAAACCATACTGGTTCAGTGTTTTTCTTATTGTACTGTCATGAACTTTAACATTTAACATGCTAACTGAGGCCTGTAGAGTCTGAGATGTAACTCTTGTTTTTTTTGCAATTTCTCTGAGCATTGCACGGTCTGACCTTGGGGTGAATTTGCTGGGACGTCCACTCCTGGGAAGATTGGCAACTGTCTTAAATGTTTTCCACTTTTGAATAATCTTTCTCACTGTAAAATGATGGACTTTAAATTGTTTGGAAATTGCCTTATAATCCTTCCCAGATTGATGGCCAGCAACAATTTCTTCTCTAAGATCATTGCTGATGTCTTTGCTCCTTGGCATTGTTTTAACATACACCAGAATGCTCCAGACCAGCAAACTGCTAAAACTGTGGCTTTTATACAGGTGGTCACAATTGCTAATGATCAATTAATCAAGGGCATTTGATAAGCAGCACCTGTCTGTTACTTAGCATCTTAATTCTTATGGAAGCAGTAAGGGTGTACTTAGTTTTTCACACATAGCTTCTCCATTTTGGCTTTATTTTTGTTAAATAAATCATGACACGGTGTAATATGTAATATGTTGTTGTTCATCTAAGGTTGTATTTGCCTAATTTTTAGACCTGCTAAGGAACAGATGATTGTTATTATGTCCTGATATGTAAAACCATAGAATTTAAATAGGGTGTACTTTATTTTTCACACCACTGTATATGATTGAAACAAAACATCATATGAAGAAGACATATGTTTACATGTGTATATCAATCTACACAAAAGAATCGTTTAATAAAAAAATAAAATATATGTTTTGCATACCTTTTGTAAGGAAAATATGGTGACAGGATTATTTCTGGCATCTGAATACTGAGTGGGGAATACTTTGTGTTTCAGGTACCTATAAAGTGTGATGATGTTGTAGTATATTTTTTCAAATCTTTACAAGGACATGATGTTTAAGAATAAGCTCAGCTCACAGGCAATGTAGAGGTTATCTGTATTCATAATAAATGTCAGTCTTGTGGAATCTAAACAAAATGGAGCCCATGTTAGTTTATTTTATTTATTGCTTGTAATTTTAACTATACATAGCAAATGTACTGCATGGTTTGCGCCAGACATACATTTTCAAACTTAGTGAAATAACAAGAGACACACATTATAAACTATTTATTAAAAAATGACCTACAGTATAAGGAACTTCCAACTTATAGTACTTAGTGAAATAACATGAGACACACATTATAAACTATTTATTAAAAAATGACCTACAGTATAAGGAACTTCCAACTTATAGTATTTTCTTAAAACGAAGACATGTAATACAAATTACACACTTACCTTATATTTTTCTAAGTTCATTAATAATAAAAAGTTAAATATGCCACACAAGTACAATAAATACATATTTTCATAAGTTTAAAGATACATTTTACAAAAGCCATAATTTTCATGTAGTGTCATATTACAATTTATCCTTTTCTGTGTGAAATCTCTGATGCCTAACAAGATGTGAGCTCCGGGCAAAACATTTTTCACATTCAGAACATACAAATGGTTTTTCTCCTGTGTGAATTCTCTGATGTGAAACAAGGTGTGAGTTATTGGTAAAACATTTCTCACATTCAGAACATACAAATGGTTTTTCTCCTGTATGAATTCTCTGATGTGAAACAAGGTGTGAGTTATTAGTAAAACATTTATCACATTCAGAACATACAAATGGTTTTTCTCCTGTGTGAATTCTCTGATGTATAAGAAGATCTGAGTTATTGGTAAAACATTTCTCGCATTCAGAACATACAAATGGTCTTTCTCCTGTGTGAATTCTCTGATGTCTAACAAGATCTGAGTTATTGGTAAAACATTTCTCACATTCAGAACATACAAATGGTTTTTCACCTGTGTGAGTTCTCTGATGTATAACAAGTTTAGCGTTATTGGTAAAACATTTCCCACATTCAGAACATACAAATGGATTCTCTCCTGTGTGAAGTCTCTGATGTCTAACAAGATCTGAGTTACTGGTAAAACAGTTCTCACATTCAGAACATACAAATGGTTTTTCTCCTGTGTGACTTCTCTGATGTATAAGAAGATATGAATTCCTGCTAAAACATTTCTCACATTCAGAACATACAAATGGCTTCTCTCGTGTGTGTACTCTCAGATGTGTAGCAAGAGCTGATTTATAAGAGAAGAGTTTTCCACATTCAGAACAAGACAAAGTCTCTTCTTTGTGAAGTGTTTGATGTTTAACAGGATCTGAGCTTCTAGTAAAGCATTTCTGACATTCAAAGCAGTTATACAGCATCTCTGTGGTGTGTTTTCTTTGGTGAGTTCTATAAAATAACTCATTGTGAAATGTTTTAGCACTTTCACAGCACTTATACCTCTTTACTGACAAGTTCTTGTGAATTTTCCCTGCATAAGTGTTTCCTTTGTTACCCTTTGTAATATGAGTAGATGAATATTCTGTTCCTGTATGTTCTCTGGGTGTATACATGTGGGATTCTGTGAGATTTCCTTCTTCTTGTGAGGTTGATTCGTTAGCCATAATTCTCACAGATTTTCCTCAGACTCTTTCTTGGTGTATTTCGGTTAATGCGGTTTACTTCTTGATGACTTTGTGCAATAGAAGATTTCAGTATTATCCAATCTGGTGAACAAAACAAAAAAATATGTACTTCAGGTGTATTTCTTATCATAGATCCATCAGCTGGAAACAAATGCACTGTAATGAAGTTAATGTAATTATATCTGTTTGAGCATTTTAATCTTTGCATGCCATAGGGGTCGCAGCACCAGATTGCCAATGCCCATCCGTCACTCCTGATCACATAATCACTTCATCACTGATGATGGAATGGGAGGTCGCCCCCCTTCCATTCCTAATCTGTGTAGATTCTATGGAGCGCAGTAAAATGAGTATGCCGTTTTTGACATAACTATGTCAATGAGCCCCTGGAGTGCCAGACACTAAAGAGACAACATACACATGGAAAATGTGCATTAAATCTGGTATTCAGTTAACTCTTTACTAGATCAGTGCAGAAAACGATTAGCAATTCCAATACATTTAAAATGTTCTCAGCTACTTCATCATGATAATGCTCTGTGTGCCCCAGATTTAGCAAATGTTTTACTTTATGAGGTGCTGAGTTTCTCACCAGTTACCATATATAATGTACAAGTGAAAATCATTTGAGTTGAATGCATGTGCACCACATATATTTCCATTTTATAATGGGAATGGTAAACTTAAAAAAAGGGCATTAGAAATTCTTAGCAGATACACTTATTTGGGATCAAGTTTCCTTTTTATGAAATATGATGTTTGTTCCTCAAGCACCCACCACTAAAGTGTATTGATGTGACTATGATGTCACCCTGTAACCTTGTATTTAATTAGTGTTTATTACTCACCATTTTCTCTTATTCGATTCCTAACTTCATTGCTTATTTGCATTAGCACTATTAGTTGTCTTTTTTTAGATCTTAATTGTTTAGATTTTAGATGTAGGAATTTCCTTCTCCTAACACTTTAAGTTGCAGAGAAATGGGAGTCTCACACCCCCTAGTGGCGCTTCTCAATAGTAACCAAATTCATAGTGTATTGAAACTGTTTGCTGAACAGCCGTCCATGTGGATGATACACTGATTAAATGCAGTGGTACAACAGCCCCCCCAATAGCCTCCAACGTGAGGTAAATCTTGTATGGGACAGGGACCACAAAATAAAAAGTACTCACTGTTGTGGTAGCAAGACTTGTAGCTGATCCGGTGTGCTCCAGCTGATTGAATCGGAAGGAATTCAAGGTAAAAGAAGCGGTGCAACTCCCACGCAGGTAAAAATCACAGACCAGGGTAAGGATACTCAAGTGAAGCTTTAATGACACCCCACCGCCCCCCAAAACCCCACTCTGACGTGTTTCGCACGTACACCGTGCTTTGTCAGAGTGGGTTTTGGGGGGCGGTGGGGTGTCATTAAAGCTTCACTTGAGTGTCCTTACCCTGGTCTGTGGTTTTTACCAGCGTGGGAGTTGCACTGCTTCCTTTACCTTGAATTCCTTCCTAACACTTTAAAACAGTAGTGACACCTTTACATACAGCTTTTCTCCATTCTCAATTTTAGGCTTTACCTTGACACATCCTGTATATATTATAGGAGATACTTATATTTAATGAGTTTGCACCTTTACGTTTTTTTTGTTTATATACACTTAAAAATATAGAACCAGATTTATTAAAATATATGTGAAGGTAACAGGTGAACACTGAAATAGGCGGCCCAAAGTCATCTAACCATTGGAAAATAACTTTTTCTTGAATAAGAAGCTAACTTCAGCCTTGTGAAACTATGAAGTGTTGTAGTGTTGTAATCAAGGTATTGAAGACTAAGCGCTCAAGGTCAACTGGTTGGGTCGGTCATGACACTAGATCTTGTCACTTAGGTGGTAACTGTTAGTTTCCCTGTATGTGATTGCACAGGCTGCACGTCTGAAGAAAAATTTAGATAGACACTCCACGTCACATCAGGCTCACTTTCTGTTTTTATCAGAAGTAGGAGTAGTCCTTGAGAAGAAATTATATTATTTGTCAAGTGGGTCCTTGCTTCCCTGTTACCAGAAATATATGCATGTGAAATACATGTGGATTAGAGTACATACAAATCTCTGATTCATAGTAATAAAATATAACTATGTACATACTGCCAGACAGCACTAAAAAATCTAAGGGGAGAGCCGGATTCAAAACCAGGGATCTGGATCAGCAGAGTAGCCAGGATAACAGCCAGAATCGGAACCAGCGATCAAGGTCTGTAGAGTAGTCAGGATGTGAGTCGGAATCAGAACCAGGTAATAGGATCAGCAGAGGACTGAATCCGGAAGCAGGAACAGATACAGCACTGCAGCACAGGAGTCAGGAGCAACACAGCCAATTACTAAATCAGAAAGAAAGTTAAGAAGTAAGGCATGTTTGGATCTTGTGCCTATTATATGTAGTGGGGATGCCTAGGAATTAAGTCAATGCCTGTGACGGTGAGGAGGTAACCAGGCTCAATAATAAAGGTTAAGCCCACTTGGTTACCCTTGATCTGTGTTTTGGGGTCTTAGAGTGTCAGCTCTTGAGCCCAGGCATTGTGTATGCATTACCGCGACTGCGAAATATGCGACAATTGCCCTTTTTTGTGTTTTACCTTTTCCAGAGGTGCTGGGACCAGGAGATTTCAGGAGGTAAGTTTCAGGGTGGGTTTGCCGGAGAAAGTCTTTACAGTAGCTATGTATCGGGGTTAATGGACAGAAAAAGATACCCTATTGATGCACTCACCTATACTACTAATAATACAAAAATAATATAATTTTATTGGTCAAAATATTGGAAACAAGCTAATTAAAACCTAAATTAAAAACGCTACATATTATACTTGTGAAGAGGCACATACGTTCTAGTTTTCTTATGTTATGTTGATGCATACATAATACAATGATGTCTATAAAAACGATTGGTATATCCAGGAATATAATATGGATATGTTTATGTAGTATGTCATAGGTATTCCAAATGCTGGTGACTCATGATAATAACAAGGTTATGTAGCACAGAATTAGGTAAATTATCTATGCCTAATACACTATTAATTAGAGCAGGGTAAATAGCCCTGAAAACATACACTAGAGAAATATCCAGTCAGTGATTACTAAGGCTTGTATTATTCCCATGTGGGTGGTACTTATGTTCACTTTTAATGTGATGGTAAGGAGTAAATTACCCCCTTCTGTCTTTAATACAGGCAGACAGATATCATTTGAGGTCACATAAATATGTACTGACAGAGTCCACACTCTGCCCTGTCCAAATATACCTGTATAAGACTGCAGTGTAACCCTGAAATCCGGGTGATAGCAAATACACTGTAACCTGTGTGTGAATACTCAGCTGGATTATATACCTATAGTGCTGACGACATACTGCTTTGTTTGCTGTGTTACTTACTAGTGAGATCCACGTATGGCTCACATCAGTTTTAGCTGGATCACTGTAAGTTCAGCTGGATCAACCGTTATTTGGGTTAATAATATAAGCAGGATACACAAGCGGCACCACGGCGGGGATACCGCTGAAGGGGGGATGCGACGGCGGCTGTGGGTCCCGCGGGAGTTAAGGAGGGGTCATGTCGTGGTGGACGTGACCCCCGATTCCTTACAGTTAATAATCTAAGCAAGATACACAAGGAAAAAATCACTCATAGATGTAAATGGGGTTAATAAAGGGTTAATTACCCTGAATATCACTTGTTTATGTAATAGTGCCTGAAAACTTGTTAGTCATCAGTACCTTTTTATATATGTATTTTAACCTGCTTAGTTTCTGTATGCTGGTAAAGGGTTAATCCCCAATACATATGATGCAGCTTGATGAATATTCTGTAAAGTAACACAGACATACACTAATTCTGTCCACACTATGTTGTGTGCAGAAACATACATACATACCACTGTAGTATATTGCCCTAGAGTCAGGGTAATTGTAGCTTTTATACTTAAACTCAAAGCTAGGCTATATACCTCAAAAGCTGATGCCACTGTTACTATGCATAGTTACATAGTTACATAGTAGATGAGGTTGAAAAAAGACATAGGTCCATCAAGTTCAAACCAATGCCAAATTTAGACAACAGATATTTTATCCTATATCTATACTTCCTTATTGATCCAGAGGAAGGCAAACAAAAAACCCCAGTCATATAATGTACCTGTCTTTCCATATAGCTGTACAACGTAGTTGCACTCATTCATCTGCCTGATAACCGTGTACGGTCCAGACCAGGCCGCCATTAATTTGTTCTGCCGAGTGGGCTTCAGAACAAGTACTTGCTGTCCTGGGATGAATGATTTGCTATGAACATTCTGATCATACCAGGTCTTCTGCTTGGTCTGAGCCTCCCTGAGATTAGTCTGTGCCAACCCCTAGCCGGTTCCTGAGATCTAGCCGGTCCCTGAGATCTACCATGTACTGAAGCACAGAAGCATCAGTATTGGTAGTATCCCCTTCCCATCCCTCATGCAATAAGTCAAGCGGTCCCCAGACCCTGCGACTATATAGGAGCTTGAAGGGAGAGAACCCAGTTACATAGTTACATAATAGATGAGGTTGAAAAAAGACGTATGTCCATCAAGTTCAACCTATGCTAAATTTAGACACCGATACATTATCATATATTTATACTTACTTATTGATCCAGAAGAAGGCAAACAAAACACCCCAGAGTCATATCATCCAATGATATCTCATAAGGGGGAAAATAAATTCTTTCCTGACTCCAAGAATTGGCAATCAGATTAATCCCTGGATCAACATCCTTCCCATGTATACATATTTGGGATATATCCCTGTATACCTTTCCCATCTAAATGATGTCCAACCTATCTGCCATCACAGTCTCCATGGGTAATGAATTCCACATTTTAACTGCCCTTACTGTAAAGAACCCTTTCCTTTGTTGCTGGTGAAATCTCCTTTCCTCCAACCTTAAGGAATGGCCCCGAGTCCTTTGTACTGCCCGTGGGATAAACAGTTCATTTGAAAGCTCCTTGTATTGTCCCTGAATATATTTGTATATAGTTATCATATCCCCTCTTAGACGCCTCTTTTCTAATGTAAATAAATCTAATTTAGCTAGTCTCTCCTCATAAATTAGATTGTCCATTCCCTTTATTACTTTGGTGGCTCTTCTCTGCACTCTCTCTAGTTCCATAATGTCTTTTCTTAGGATTGGTGCCCAAAATTGTACTCCATATTCAAGGTGTGGTCTTACTAATGCTTTGGAAAGGGGCATAATTATGTTTACTTCCCTTCCATCCATTGCCCGTTTGATGCAAGATAAGATCTTGTTTGCCTTTGCAGCTACTGCATGACTTTGGGCACTATTGCTAAGCCTGCTGTCTACAAGCACTCCTAAATCCTTCTCCATCAAGGATTCCCCCAATATATCTCCATTTAATTTGTAAGTCGCCTTTTTATTCTTGAATCCCAAATGCATAACCTTACATTTATCTGTATTAAACATCATCTGCCTTTTTCCTACCCACGTTTCCAGTCTCTCCAAATCCTTCTGAAGAGAAATTACATCCTGCTCTGATTCTATTACCTTACACAATTTAGTATCATCAGCAAAGATGGAGACTTTGCTCTCGATCCCAACCTCAAGGTTATTAATAAACAAGTTAAAAAGCAGGGGTCCCAGTACCGATCCCTGAGGTACTCCACTCACGACTTTAGCCCAACCTGAAAAAGTTCAATTTATGACAACCCTCTGTTGTCTGTCCTTTAACCAGTTTTCAATCCAGGTGCATATATTATTACTGAGTCCAAATTGCTTTATTTTGTACACCAACCTCTTGTGTGAAACCGTATCAAAAGCCTTTGCAAAATCTAAGTAGACCACATCAACTGCATTACCCTGGTCTAAATTCCAACTTATGTGCTGTGCTACAGTGAAAGAAGTAGGCGCTAACACTATTAGTGATCACTAAAAATAAAGTGAATAAAATAAATGTTCAAGTGATACAATTATGTGAATAATCACAAAAACGTGATATAAACGTGACAATAATAAATGAATTAAGACCCCCTGCTCAAACCCTTCTGGCAGGGACTGGTTTCTCTGGTCCCCAAGTAGTAGAATTTTGTTCGCAATCCACGGGGAGCATATACAGGAAATAAAACAAAAACAATCTAAGTGTAGACAATAAAACAATGTAAATAAAGTCTGTGGATTTCTTGGCTCTTATGTACAGCCTACTCACAAGATATCAGTATTTAACGGGCAACAGGAAGCAATTATGGATGACAAGAAGAACTTCTGGTTCAGAGAAGATGATGAACTCCGATCACAGCAAGATGATGGTGCATGAAAAAAGAAATATATCCATAGTGCAGACCAATCTTAAAAAACGTAACTTTATAAGGGTTCAAAAAATGCAAACTTACAATAAAAACGTTAAAATAACGCATATATCACTAAAATGTGATGGAAGAGAATCGATGTGAACACCTGGCTCACCCCCCGCCTCCGGTCAGCGATCGGTTCGTGAAACGCCTCCACAGTCATCTACCTGCTTCCTGGTCTCTCTCTGAGGCGTTGCGTCACGTCACATCCGGTTCTTTGCGTCATGTCACTTCCGGTTTCGGGACTCGTAATCTCTGTCACTTCTTCTCTCCTCCTTTGGGCAGCTATCACTCTACGCGTTTTGCCAATCCAATGCGTGGCTTCGTCAGGAGTGTACCGCCCCCTCCCACCTAACATCTTAATATACCCTACGCAATTAACATGGATAAAAAATCACCTGTTTTGTCAGGTCTGCACTGAACAATCTATATGAAAAATTATCAATGAACATTCACATCTTTATGTCAAAAAGATATGGGACTTGAAAGGGAAAATAGAGATAATGACATAATGACCAAAACTGATTAACCAAAAATATTTATTTGTGGACGAGTCAAAAAACGGGGCACGATCAGTCCACCAAAAATGGGGAAAAAAAGAGAAAGGGGAACACCGAAGTAGATCTTAAAAAATCCAATAAAATCATGAATGTTTATATATAAAAAACGAACTGGTATATAAAAAAGAACTAGTATAAAAAAGGAACTCGTATATAAAGGGTGATACTACACAAGGGATCTCAAAAAGAGTACAAAGATGTAAATGTATTGATCAATGCCCTTACATGATAATGTTATATAATAAAAATGTACACAACAGCATATGAATACACATAAATCTCAGGGACACAATGCAATGGAGGGGTGTTGGACAGAAGGAAAACAAAAAAGAGCCTACTGACCTACATAAACAGGGCTAATATTTATATTATTATTAACCCTATAAGGAACTGTGGAGACACAGAGAGGAACAAGAAAGGCATAATTAGTGTCATAATAAAAACAATTACAGAAATGGTGCAATTTCTATTTCCATGTTAAGGCCTCTGGGGGAGAGTTTGCAATCTGTGTATCCAAAATGATTCTCTCTTAATGAGTTCCAAATTGCAATCTCCCCCCCGCCAGTGGCCTGGAATCTGTTCTATAGCCATATAGGTCAGACCTGTAGTATCCCCCTGGTGTTTCTCCATAAAGTGATTGGATAAACTGTGTGTGGTAAGTTGTCTCTTGATGCTACTAATACAGTATGTTCTATAATTCTGACCCTAACTGGTCTTTCAGTTTTACCTATGAATTGTAGTTTGCATGGACACTCCAGGAGGTATACTACATGGTCCGATCTACATGTTAAACAAGACTCTACTTTGAAGCTCTCTCCAGTGTTGTTGGAGGAAAATTCTACTTTGTTATTAGTTATTAGATTTGAATTGGCATGCTCTACATGTTTTGCATCCATAAAATCCTTTGTTGTGTTGTAACCAGTTTACAGATTTAGTTTTCCTTTTTAGAGCACTTGGTGCCAATTTGTCTTTTAAATTACATGCCTTCCTGAAAATTATGTTTGGATTCTCGGGAATTTCTCCCCCCAGAATGGGGTCATTCCTAAGAATGCCCCAATGTTTCATTATGATCTTTTTTATTTCTTTTGCTTCCCCACTGTAATTTGTCAGGAAAGCAAAATCTAATTGACTATCTAGATTTTTTCATCTGGGTTTTAGGAGATCCTCCCTATTTAATCCATCTACCTTCAATAGAGCCTAATCTATCTTGTCCTCTCTAAAAAATAGATTTATTGAGAAAAATTATAGTTTATTCGATTGGGACAGAAATGTCTCTCTTTCACTACAGTTCCGTTTGATCCTTGTAAACTGACCATATGGAACACCATACATCCACCTTGGATGATGACAACTGGTTCTTAAAATATAATTGTTCTTGTCAGTTTCTTTAAAATATGTTTTGGTTTTAATACTTCCTTCTTCTATGTAGATCTCTAGGTCTAAATAGTTTACTTGTTGGTTACTTGAACTGTTTGTAAATCCTGACAAATTACAGTGGGGAAGCAACAGAAATCAAAAAGATCATAATGAAACATTGGGGCATTCTTAGGAATGACCCCATTCTGGGGGGAGAAATTCCCGAGAATCCGAACATAATTTTCAGGAAGGCGTGTAATTTAAAAGACAAATTGGCACCAAGTGCTCTAAAAAGGTAAACTAAATCTGTAAACTGATTACAACACAACAAAGGATTTTATGGGTGCAAAACATGTAGAGCATGCCAATTCAAATCTAATACAAAGTAGAATTTTCCTCCAACAACACTGGAGAGAGCTTCAAAGTAGAGTCTTGTTTAACATGTAGGTCGGACCATGTAGTATACCTCCTGGAGTGTCCATGCAAACTAAAAAAAACATAAAACTGAAAGACCAGTTAGGGTCAGAATTATAGAACATCTTAATAGCATCAAGAGACAACTTACCACGCACAGTTTATCCAATCACTTTATGGAGAAACACCAGGGGGATACTACAGGTCTGACCTATATGGCTATAGAACACATTCCAGGCCACTGGCGGGGGGGAGATTGCAATTTGGAACTCATTAAGAGAGAATCATTTTGGATACACAGATTGCGAACTCTCTCCCCCAGAGGCCTTAACATGGAAATAGAAATTGCACCATTTCTGTAATTGTTTTTATTATGACACTAATTATGCCTTTCTTGTTCCTCTCTGTGTCTCCACAGTTCCTTATAGGGTTAATAATAATATAAATATTAGCCCTGTTTATGTAGGTCAGTAGGCTCTTTTTTGTTTTCCTTCTGTCCAACACCCCTCCATTGCATTGTGTCCCTGAGATTTATGTGTATTCATATGCTGTTGTGTACATTTTTTATTATATAACATTATCATGTAAGGGCATTGATCAATACATTTACATCTTTGTACTCTTTTTGAGATCCCTTGTGTAGTATCACCCTTTATATACGAGTTCCTTTTTTATACTAGTTCTTTTTTATATACCAGTCCGTTTTTTATATATAAACATTCATGATTTTATTGGATTTTTTAAGATCTACTTCGGTGTTCCCCTTTCTCTTTTTTTCCCCATTTTTGGTGGACTGATCGTGCCCCGTTTTTTGACTCGTCCACAAATAAATATTTTTGGTTAATCAGTTTTGGTCATTATGTCATTATCTCTATGTTCCCTTTCAAGTCCCATATCTTTTTGACATAAAGATGTGAATGTTCATTGATAATTATTCATATAGATTGTTCAGTGCAGACCTGACAAAACAGGTGATTTTTTTATCCATGTTAATTGCGTAGGGTATATTAAGATGATAGGTGGGAGGGGGCGGTACACTCCTGACGAAGCCACGCATCGGATTGGCAAAACGTGTAGAGTGATAGCTGCCCAAAGGAGGAGAGAAGAAGTGACAGAGATTACGAGTCCCTAAACCGAAACCGGAAGTGACGTGACGCAAAGAACCGGATGTGACGTGACGCAACGCCTCAGAGAGAGACCAGGAAGCAGGTAGCTGACTGTGGAGGCGTTTCACGAACCGATCGCTGACCGGAGGCGGGGGGTGAGCCAGGTGTTCACATCGATTCTCTTCCCTCACATTTTAGTGATATATGCGTTATTTTAATGTTTTTATTTTAAGTTTGCATTTTTTGAATCCTTATAACGTTACGTTTTTTAAGATTGGTCTGCACTATGGATATATTTCTTTTTTCATGCACCATCATCTTGCTGTGATCGGAGTTCATCATCTACTCTGAACCAGGAGTTCTTCTTGTCATCCATAATTGCTTCCTGTTGCCCGTTAAATACTGATATCTTGTGAGTAGGCTGTACATAAGAGCCAAGAAATCCACAGACTTTATTTACATTGTTTTATTGTCTACACTTAGATTGTTTTTGTTTTATTTCCCATATATGCTCCCCCTGGATTGCGAACAAAATTCTAAATTCCTACTTATCTCCTCAAAGAAATCCAATGCAATGTGTGTGCAGCGCACAGCAAGAGAGAGAGAGAGAGAGAGAAGCAGGTCTGGCAGAAAAATAATCACTTTAATGGGAAGCCATAAAAATCCAGGGTTGCAGCCCTTCTACGCGTTTCGTGCAGGTTATGCACTTTATGCACTTCTTGACACAGCTGCATGCGTTGGGGAGAGCTGCTGAGAACTTCTGAGTACTCATACCTAGGGCCAACCCAATGAGGAGGGGGAGGTGTTTCTGTATGCCTATCCCCCGCCGTCAGGATGTTCTAGAGCCACTCTTTAGGTTAAGTACATTTTAATTATTACCATATTAATTATATACCCAGTTTGCTCTTTCCCTTTTATGAATGGACTATATTTTGGGATAGGACCAGGCATTTGAGCATCATCTTTCCACATATACCTCCTCAAAGAAACAAATAAGGTTAGTTTGGCATGATCTATCCTTCATAAATCCATGCTGACTATTACTAATAATTTTGTTTTCCATTAGGTATTCCTCAATATGATCCCGTATTAAACCTTCAAGTAGTTTCCCCACAATTGAAGTCAGGCTTACAGGTCTATAATTTCCCGGTTGTGATCTAGCTCCCTTTTTAACTATAGGCACCACATCTGCTTTACGCCAATCTTGTGGTACTCAGCCTGTGGAAATGGAGTCCTTGAATATTAAATATAATGGTTTGGCTATTACTGAGCTTAACTCCTTGAGAACTCTTGGATGTATGCCATCTGCCCCAGGTGCCTTATTTACTTTAATTTTTTCAAGTCGCTTATGAACTTCTTCCTCAGTTAACCAATTGTTCATTAATATGGAGGTTGTGGCTTCCTCCTGCGGCACTACTATTGAACTTGATTCTTCCCTGGTAAGCACAGAGGCAAAGAATGTGGTTAAAACCTCAGCTTTTTCCTTATCTCCAATAATAATCTGCCTACCCATCTCACACTGAAAGGGTCCGATATTTTCTTTTCTCATTTTTTTGTTATTAAGGTACTTAAATAACTTTTTAGGATTGACCTTACTTTTTATTGCAATCCTTTTTTCATTATCCATTTTTGCTAATTTGATTGCCCTTTAGCAATTTTTGTTACATTCCTTATATGCCTGTTCAAACACTTGCAAGTGAGATCCACGTATGGCCCACATAAATTTTAGCTAGGTAGTAATAATATATCACCAGGGTAGGGAGCAAGGGGAGGGGGAAGGGGTGGAGGGAGCCCTCGCTACTGCCACAGACACAGGTGCTGCAATCAGGGGAAATATTGAACAACAAAAACGAGAGGCAATAGGGGAGCCCCTGCTGCAGCCACAATGGAGTTGGGTTGTAAACGGTGCTTTGGGTGTAGATACAGTAGTGGACAAGAGAGAGAGAACCCAATATAGCACTCAGGTTCACGCTCTGGTGGTGAATGAATGAGTTAAAACATAATCTTTATTAGTAGCAATTTATAATAAAATAATGGATGTTAGAACAACGTACTGGAGGTAGGCTGATCTTAAGTACTTTAAGCCATATTGGCTCTGTATGGAACGTAATTGTGTGTACCAGGTAAATCCTAATAGAACACACGTAGCAAAACAGCACAGAAATCCTTTGTGTGGACCTGTGTAATGAGTGAATACTAATGGGTATGCTCGAGTAGGTACTGAGATTACCAGTCACATAATGGCAGTATCTGCATAAACCCTGGCATATAATAGGTAATGTGACTAGTAGCAACTGATATACATTTAAAATGTTATCTGCTCTATAGGGGCTATAAACATGGTAGCTTTTGTGACATTGTATTTAACAATGCCATTCCTGTTACACAAGAATTTTAATTATTGATATCACATTCTCAGTTAGTGGCAAACATCGCGTTATGTCTTAATGGGAGTAGCTTAAGTCAGTGGTACTGAGAATAATAGATATACTGCACTCCCATCCAGTGGCGATTTTCGCTTTTAGATAAAACAGAGCTATAGTATTTAGTCTAACAGGATGGTAGGAGGATCATTATTATTGTTCTACCCTAATAACTAAATACAACAGCCCGTTACACTATTATGGTATAGTGCTGAGATGCTTATATGGCGAGGTGGTACACTTTCTGTTGGTTAGTCCACCTATATTTTATATTATAATACTAATAAAGTTTATTTTTTAATATATTCATCATTACATTATTGGGAGTGTTACAATAGGGGCCACTTTTCTTTACACCTGTTTTCTTGATAGTTATCATTTGTTCAAATGTAATCAGCCCCAGCACCCCAATTACTATTAGACAGTAGACAACAGGATATCCTCACGGAAGAAAACGGAGCACAGCAATGCAGCAATGAGGGAGCTAGATACCGGTATAAAAGTCCTTTATTCCATGGTAGACATCATGGCATGGGATAGGTTAAAAATCTCGAACGCGTTTCAGGCCGTCGCCCTTTGTCAACGTTAGCTCATTACGCTTTGGGAGTCATATACTTTGTGTCTTCTCTCCAGGGGAAAGTTATATACTGTATACTGGGAGGTCAGAGATTTGTTACTGACTCTCACCAACAAAGCACAGTTTTCCCCACATCTTAGGAGATATGAATAGAGACACTGTTCACATATATATTTGCAGAGAGTGGTGTTGACCTGTTCTCCTCATTTAGAGGGTATACTGTATACTAATTGGATGCCTAGAGACTCCCTACAGCTGAGCATGGTGCACTAGGAACGCTGTTTCCTAGTATCCATAAATACTATTAGACAGTAGTGAGAGTGTTTCCCCCTTACCCCCTCCCTTCCATGTATTTCACTTCAGAAAGATAACCACAATTCCTCTTAGGATCATTTAATATAGATGTTGTGCTGAGCAATTCTTCTCCTTACTGTTTATATAACAATTTACATAAAAACAGCAGTCAACAGACACATGACATGACATTTTGTATCTCTTCTAAAACACAAGTGTTACCAAAGTTCCCATTGGGGACCAAACATTTGACTTTAATAAATCATATTGTTTAATTAATTGTTTCTGTCCTCGACAACATTCATATATTCAAAACTCATTTCAAGGTCACAATTAATTGGAATATTGTTTATTAAAGTTGTTATATCATAGCTTTTGCTTTTGTTTATTTCGGTGTCCTCATTAACAATATATTGCACATCTTTTGTTTTTTAAGGAAAATATGGTGACAGGATTATTTGGGGCATCTGAATACTGAGTGGGGAATTCTGTGTGTTTCAGGTACCTATAAAGTGTGATGGAGTTTCAGTATATTTCTTCATAGAAGACAGTATTTAGGACACACAAATCTTTACAAAGATATAATGTTTGAGAATCAGCTCACAGGCAAAGGAAAGATGATCTGTATTCATAATAAATATGTCAGTATTCAGGAATCTAAACAAAATGGAGCCCATGTTAGTTTATTTTATTTATTGCTTATTATCTTAACTATAAATAGCAAATGTACTGCATGGTTTGTGTCAGATATACATTTTCATACTTAGTGAAATACATTAGAAACACACATTATAAACTATGTATTAAAAAATGATCTACAGTATAAGGAACTTCCAACTTATAGTACTTTCTTAAAATGAAGAAACGTCATACAAATTACACACTTACCTTACATTTTTCTAAGTTAATTTATAATAAAAAGGTAAATATGCCACACAATTACAATAAATACTTATTTTCCTAAGTTTAACGAAACCTTTTACAAAAGCCATAATTTTCATATAGTGTCATATTACAATTTATACTTTTCTGTGTGATTTCTCTGATGCCTAACAAATTGTGACCTCCGGGCAAAACATTTCGCACATTCAGAACATATAAATGGCTTTTCTCCTGTGTGAACTCTGTGATGTATAAGAAGATCTGAGTTATTGGTAAAACATTTCTCGCATTCAAAACATACAAATGGCCTTTCTCCTGTGTGAATTCTCTGATGTCTAACAAGATCTGAGTTATTGTTAAACCTTTTGGCACATTCAGAACATACAAATGGTTTTTCACCTGTGTGAATTCTCTGATGGATAACAAGTTTATCGTTATTAGTATAACATTTCCCACATTCAGAACATACAAATGGTTTTTCGCCTGTGTGAATTCTCTTATGTGAAACAAGGTGTGAATTATTGTTAAAACATTTTTCACATTCAGAACATACAAATGATTTTTCTCCTGTGTGAATTTTCTGATGTGAAACAAGGCGTGAGTTATTGCTAAAACATTTCTCACATTCAGAGCATACAAATGGTTTTTCTCCTGTGTGAATTCTCTGATGTATAAGGAGATCTGAGTTATTGGTAAAACATTTCTCACATTCAAAGCATACAAAAGGTCTTTCTCCTGTGTGAATTCTCTGATGTCTAACAAGATCTGAGTTATTGGTAAAACATTTCTCACATTCAGAACATACAAATGGTTTTTCTCCTGTGTGACTTCTCTGATGTATAATAAGTTTAGCGTTATTGGTAAACCATTTCCCACATTCAGAACATACAAATGGATTATCTCCTGTGTGAAGTCTCTGATGTGTAGCAAGATCTGAGTTATTGGTAAAACAGTCCTCACATTCAGAACATACAAATGGTTTTTCTCCTGTGTGACTTCTCTGATGTATAAGAAGATATGAATTCCTGCTAAAACATTTCTCACATTCAGAACATACAAATGGCTTCTCTCCTGTGTGTACTCTCAGATGTCTAACAAGAGCTGATTTATAAGAGAAGTGTTTTCCACATTCAGAGCAAGACAGTGTCTCTTCTTTGTGAATTGTCTGATGTTTAACAAGATCTGAGTTACAAATAAAGCATTCCTGACATACAAAGCAGTTATACAGCATCTCTGAGGTGTGTGTTCTTTGGTGAGTTCTATAAACGAACTCATTTTGAAAGGTTTTAGCACATTCACAGCACTTATACATCTTTACTGACAAGTTCTTGTAAATGTTCCCTGCATTAGTGATTCCTTTGTTACACTTTGTAATATGAGTAGATGAATATTCTGTCCCTGTATGTTCTCTGAGTGTATACATGTGGGAGTCTGTGAGATTTCCTTCTTCTTGCAAGGTTGATTTATTAGCCATAATTCTCACTGATTTTCTCTCTCTTTCTTGGTGTATTTCGGCTTATGCGGTTTACTTCTTGATGACTTTGTGCAATAGAAGATATCAGTATTATCCAATCTGGTGAACAAAACAAAAAAGATTTACTTCCGGGGTATTTCTGATGATAGATAGATCAGCTGGAAATAAATGCACTATAATTAAGTTAATTTATTTATATCTGTTTGAGCATTTTAACCTTTGAATGTCACAGGGGTCACAGCACCAGATTGCCACTGCCCATCTGTCACTCATGATCACATGATCACTTTATCACTGATGACGGAATGGAAGAAGTCATCCCCCTTCCATTCCTAATCTGTAGATTCTATGGAGCGCAGTAAAATGAGCATGCTATTTTTGACATCACTATGTCATTGAGCCCCTGGAGTGCCAGACCCTAAAGAGACACCGTACACATGGTAAAATGTTCATTCAATCTGGAATACAGTAAACTCTTTACAGGATCAGTGCAGAAAACAATTAGCAATTCCAATAAATTTTAAATGTTCTCAGCTACTTTATCATGATAATGTTCTGTGTGCCCCAGATTTACAGTAGCACATATTTTACTTTGAGGATCTGAGTTTCTCACCGGAGTTACTGTATATACTGTACAAGTTAAAATCAGGAATTTAATGCATCACATACATTTCCATTTTATAATGGGAATGGTAAACTTTAAAAAAGGGCATTAGAAATTCTTAGCAGATACACTTATTTGGGATCAAGTCCCTTTGTATGAAATATGTTTCTTCCATGAGCACCCACCACTAAAGTGTGTTGATGTGACTATGATGTCACCCTTTTATTTATTTAGTTATTTTTACTCACCTCTGCTTCTTTTTTGTTCATGTTACATTTTGGATTTGGTCTTGCCCATTTTAGAGGATGCAATTTTCTCTTAGAGTCCTAACGTCATTGCTTATTTGAATTGGCACTATTAGGTCCCTTTTTTTAGACTGGGACATCCTAATTGTTTAGAGTTTATATGCAGGAATTTCCTTCTCCTAACACTTTACAACAGCAGTGACACCTTTACATGCAGCTCTTCTCCTTGCCCAATTTTAGGTGTCACATTGACGCATCCTCTATATATTATAGGAGATACGTATAATGAAAGAGTTTGTAACATGACGCTTTTTTTTATACACACGTACAAAAAAAATATAGAACCAGATTAAAATATGTGAAGGCAACAGGTGAACACTGTGAAATAGACGGTCCAAAGTCATTTAACCCTTGGAAAATATTTTTTTCATGAATAAGAAGCTAATTTCAGCCTTGTGAAACTATGAAGTTTTGTAACCAAGGTATTGGAGACTAAGCTCCCAAGGCCACCTGGTTTGGTTGGTTATGACACTAGGTCCTGTCCTTCAGAAAGTAACCGATAGTTTCCCTGGCCCTGTATGTGATTGCACAGGCACCACGTCTGAAGAAAGCTTTAGATAGACACTCCCTGTCACATCAGGCTGACTTTCTGTTTTATCAGAAGTAGGAGAAGTCCTTGAGAAGCAGTTATATTATTTGTCAATGGGATCCTTTCTTCCCTGCTATCAAAAATATATGCATGTGAAAAACATGTGGATTAGAGTACAAAAAAATAAGTAATATACAAATAGTAATATATATACAGTATATATATATATATATATATATAAATATATACAGTATATATACATAGATCAGCCCCTGACGAAGCCGAAAGGAGAAACGCGTAGGGCGTGGTTTTGAGACAACTGAGAGTGAACACAGGACATTCGGGAGTAGCAGACAGCAGTTAACAGCTGTTTGGCAGTGATCTGTACCGGTATACTTCCACGGTACATGTTTTTATCAAAGAGGATTGGGACGCAGATCCACACAGTGAGCCGGGGGATTTGGACGAAAATCTCGCGAGACGGAGTGACGTCATCACGCCATCACGTGCTGCCGGACGGCCACGGAGGACGAGAGCAGTCAGAGGAGCGGGGAAGTCCACAGATTGTCGGGACTGACACTAACAGAAGGGAAAGAATACTCTGTACCCCTGAAGTAGCGTGAGTACTACTGGCACATTAGGTGAAGTTAGAGAGACGCACGGCCCCTTACTACGGGTCTCAAACCAACGGAGCTAATATCCTGCCCTTAGAGGCTTTGGACACTATTTGGAGTGCACTTTAAAAGTGTCTCTTTACCTCTGGCAGCTGGCCATAACACTCTAAGTGGTCAAAAGGACATCGTATAGGAAAACAACAAAGACTATTTATAGATCTACGGATACCCACCCTTGATGAGTGTGAGATGCTCTAAATTCTCAAAAGTTTTTATGATAACTCACAAAGTGTGAGTATTTTACCTATTGTCATTTTTTAACTAATTTTAAAATAAACTGTGTTACACAATGTGTGTGTCCCACTTCTCTTCCTACATGTGATACTACGCACGAGATTACGCTTTCTGCGGATGAGATGCTGCTGGATGTTCCAGATTTTTCATAATTGTTCCAGATCCCAGAGTGGATACAAGGCCTGATTATATCTTACACACTAAGTGCATATCTTACCCTCTGGCGGTGAAATTGTTAGAACGTATTACCCTATGTTTGTTTTTCTTGTCTCCACTTGCACCTACAGTAGGTCATTCTTTTTGGGAAATCTTTCTGTTACCAGCCCGTGGAGCGGTAGACCGTTTGGCTGCAGACTAAGTCAGGGAAAGTTAGATTGTGAGGTACTATACCCTCCAGTATATGTGGTAATTATATCATTTGTTAATCTCTGTGTGATTGCGCTTATTGTATTTTTCTGTTATATATATATATATGCAAATACAACTGTATGCTCATCTGCATGTCTTAGGCAGGTCTGCAACCCCACCTTTCACCATTATCACCCAGCAAGGGATTCTGGGAAATGACATGCAAATGAGCACGCAGTGTCACTTTTTGCTTCAAAAACCATTTTTAACATGGTTCCCTATAGGCTTAAGCTTGCTGCATGGTCACAGCTTTGAGCACAGCCAGGGTTAAGGTGCATACCCAGAAAACCACCCACAGACAGCTGTTTCGACCTTAATGTGTCTCATCAGTGTGGGGTTGATTAACTGGGTATGCAAAGAAGCTATGGGATAGGGTATACCATAATACTGAGTTAAGTTATGGTGAGTGAAAAAAGTGACAAAAACCCTCCACAGGAAAGCAAATATGCAAATACAACTGTATGCTCATCTGCATGTCTTAGGCAGGTCTGCAACCCCACCTTTCACCATTATCACCCAGCATAAAGCACTTCCACTGCAGCAAGGGATTCTGGGAAATGACATGCAAATGCGCACGCAGTGCCACTTTTTGCTTCAAAAACCATTTTTAACATGGTTCCCTATAGGCTTAAGCTTGCTGCATGGTCACAGCTTTGAGCACAGCCAGGGTTAAGGTGCATACCCAGTATATATATATACATACACACAAACACAGTTAGGTCCGGAAATAATTGGTCACTGACACAATTTTAATAATTGTAGTTCTGTACGCCACCACAATGGATTTGAAATGAAACAACCAAGATGCAATAGAAGTGCAGACTTTCAGCTTTAATTCAAGGGGTTGAACAAAAATATTGTATAAAACGTTTAGGAATTGCAACCATTTTCATACACAGTCCCCTTATTTCAGGGGCTCAAAAGTAATTGGACAAATTAACACAATCATAAATAAAATGTTCATTTTTAATACTTTGTTGGGAGTCCTTTGCAGGCAATGACTGCTTGAAGTCTGGAACGCATGGACATCACCAAACTCTGGGTTTCCTCTTTTGTGATGCTTTGCCAGGCCTTTACTGCAGCTGTCCTCAGTTGTTGTTTGTTCGTGGGTCTTTCTGCCTTAAGTTTTGTCTTCAGCAAGGGAAATGCATGCTCGCTCGGGTTGAGATCAGGTGATTGACTCAGCCATTGCAGAATATTCCACTTCTTTGCCTTAAAAAACTCCTGGGTTGCTTTCGCAGTATGTTTTGGGTCATTGTCCATCTGTAAAGTGAAGCGCCATCCAATCAACTTTGCTGAATTTGGCTTAATCAAAGCAGACAATATATCCCTATACACTTCAGAATTCATCCGGCTGCTTCTGTCTTGTCACATCATCAATAAAAACTAGTGACCCAGTGCCATTGTAAGCCATTGTAAGGAATCCACTACTGGCTTTGACTTTTGCCTTGCAGACCTGTGCAGTTGCAGGCTTCCTCTGGCAATCTATGGCACAGGTGCTGCCTCTCATTGCAGCTTCTGCCCTGTGCTACTTCATTGGAGGAATTCTCACACACCCTCCTCCTGTGATTGGATCTCCGCCCTTTATATTCTAGGCGTTGGCTCTGAACCAGCGCCGAGCATAAACTATTCCTACCTCTATGTTACTGTCTCTGCCACAAACCACCCCAGGCCTCTCTCCTAGCGTTCTTACCTTCCAAGTTCCTGAGTATCCAGAGGCCTGGTCCTGGACGTCTGTGCTGAAGCGTTGTTGCCAGCACTGGCCTGCTGCTATCTCCTTGCAGTGGCCTACCCCGGACGTCTGTGCTGAAGCGTTGATGCCAGCACTGGTACTGCTGCATTCTCTCCTAGCAGTAGCTACCCTTCCTGTCCTGTGGCCTGCTGCTATCTCCTTGCAGTGGCCTACCCCGGACGTCTGTGCTGAAGCGTTGATGCCAGCACTGGTACTGCTGCATTCTCTCCTAGCAGTAGCTACCCTTCCTGTCCTGTGGCCTGCCGCTATTCTCCTGTAGTGGCCTATCCTGGACGTCTGTGCTGAAGCGTTGATGCCAGCACTGGTACTGCTGCATTCCCTCCTAGCAGTAGCTACCCTTCCTTTCCTGCGGCCTGCTGCTATCTCCTTGCAGTGGCCTGCCCTGGACGTCTGTGCTGAAGCGTTGATGCCAGCACTGGCCTGCTGCTATTCTCCTGCAGTGGCCTACCCGGGACGTCTGTGCTGAAGCGTGTTGCCAGCACCGGTACCTGCTGCATTCCCTCCTAGCAGTGGCTACCCTTCCTTTCCTGCGGCTTGCTGCGATCCTCTTGCAGTGACCTGCCTTGGACTTCTGCGCTGAAGCGTTGGTTCTTCCCGACGCTGCCCTGCGGTGAACTTCGGCCAGCCTGCTGTCTCCTCCTGCTGAGATCGGCGTCATGGGCCGAGGCCGCTCCTCGCGCAGAAGCCACCCCCGCGCTCACGCTCCTAAGCTGAAGCGGGGAAATCCTGACTACCTGTTGCCGAACTCCTGCTTCCATAACGACGATGCTGCCTTCTCCAATCCTGACCCTGCGATGTACGACTACGAACTGCGCACTCCGGATCAGTCTGCGTGGACTCAGGTCGGTGATTATATAACCCCACCTCAGCCCCGCGGTCCGGTCCCGGTTTGTGGCGAGCATCGGCGTAACAGTATGCTCGGCCCGTTAAAACCGGACCGCGCCGTGGCGGGGGATGGCAATTTTCCAACTGAAGTTATGTCCCGTCCTGCGTATCAGTCCCACTATGAAGGCCAGTATTTGTGTGAAGTAATACCCCTGATGGATGAAATGTTTACCTATGAAGGTTTAACCCCTTTGCAAAGACAATGCCGTTGTGATCTCTTTATTAAGGCTTACTGTATCCTGAGCTTAAAACAGTCTCTAGCCGAATGTATTCGCTCCCCTGATTCCCCTTTAACCTGGGATAATGTGAACCCTATGGAACTGGCCGACGCCCAAGAGGCAATCTATGCCCTGGCCTCATCACTGGACATTCATCTAGTAGAACAGAGCGCCCTCCTCATGTTGGCTCAGTCTCAAGATACACTCCATGTATTTTCCTCAACACTAGACACTCACATAATAGAACAGGATCCCCTCCTTGCCAGCTATGCTGCTGCTTGGCAGATTCTCTGTGCTACCAGTCCTGTTACTAAACCTGTGGGGTTACCTCTCTCTCCTAAGAATGGTCAAACCATTTCTCTGTCGCTGCCCGCTAAGGAAGAAGCTGCCACGCTCCCTAATCCTGAGTTAACCTCCCTAAGTTCTGTCCCTGAGGTTATTTCGGTCTTAACCCCTGCTAGTCAGGCTTATGCGTTCCCCACTGTAAATCCCTGCAGTACCCAGGTCAGTGTGTCTTCCCTAGCACCAGAGAATGAATCCTGTTTGCCCTCTTTTCCTAAACCAAAAATTCTAAGCTCTGTTTCCGAGGTTTTTTCTGTATTAACCCCTGCTAGTCTGCTCTGTGAGGTTCCTACTGCTAACCCTAGTATTCCGCAGTCTAATGATAGGTTCCTAGGGCAAGAGGCAGAACCCCCTATGACCCCACTCTCGGAGACTAGCTTCTATTTCTCTGATTCTCAGGTACAGAGTAATTTAACCCTTGGGGTTTTTCCTATGTTAACCCCTGCAGGTCAGCCCTGTGAACCTTTCTTGGTAGATCCCTTTAGTTCGTCAGTCAGGGACACCTCCTTAGCCTCAGAGGATCAACCCCTTTTGTCCTCTGACTCGGCTAAAATTCTCGGGGCTATGCCCCCTGAACTTTCGGCAATAATACTGGCTCCAGTAAAAAGTATTCTGGAGCCGTTTGTTTCTCTAAACCTGTTCGCAGAATCCCTACTCCTAGGTATTTCACTCACCACGTCTGCCACTCAGAGAGCTGAGACCCCTGCTTCTGAGCATAGACCCCTTTTCGTGGAATCTGTTGTCGTTTCTGAAGTCCCAGACACTCTTTCCCAAATACCCACTTCAGAGGCCAGCACAGTCGTGGTTGCCCCACTTGCACTGTCTGAGTTCTCCTTTTCCCAAATCCTAGGGTTTAAAGCGAACAGTACATATTATTCTCCTTTCCAAGTGACCCCTTCTGAGATCAGCGTATCTGCTGTTGCTCCCTCAGTACCATTAAAGTTAGGGCCCTTCTTTTTGAATGATCAGCCTTTCAAGTTTGAGACTCCCTTTATCCCTGACTTTGTAAAACTGCAGTCCCTTCTCACTGTAGTTAAAAGTTCTCCAGCAGCCGCTGAGTTAAGCTTTGCCGCTGCCAAATCTTCTGTTATAGAAGCAACCTTGCCTAGCTTACTTCTGTCTGCCCTATCTGTGATGCCTATCACCTTTACTAAAATTTCTGTTTTGCAAGGTATTTCTCCTAGTAAATCTGTGATACCTGCCATTCCTTTAATCAGTTCCAAAACCCCTGTCACTAAGTCTCCCATGGAGTCTGATGCCCTCACTAGGGATTCTCAGGGACCCAATTCTGTAACAAGCAAGATGTCCCTTGTGTCTGTTGGAGAGTTTACCCCAGTTTCTCTCACGGATCATGCCACAGCCTCCGGGATGATTAAAAATGACTTTAAGTCTGGGATGCCCATTCCTGTAATAATACTGTTTCACGCTGATTCGCCCACAGTATTCGGGGTATCCACTACTGACTGTATGTCTACTACCACGAACTCAGGGGTATCGCATTTGGAACGTTCCCTTTTTTCAGAAGATCCCGTCTTTAAAATGGACTTATTTTTCTCTGTGTCTTCCACAATACTTGGGGTACTTGCTATTGACTGTCCTGTCCCAAAACTAGGGTTACCTCTCAAAAAGGTGCCTGGAGCTACCGATGTTAAAGACCCTATGTTTAAAACAGTAACAATTTGCATTGCTTCTCCCACAGTATCATGTGAGACCTGGGTACCTGGGACCTCCACTCCGAAGCCAAGCTCTAGTTCTCTGTCTTCTTTCTCTGTGTTGGAGGCACCCAGCTTTAACCCCAAGACTTTTTTCCCTAAGGTTGATGCACCGCTTAACCGCCTGCCTTGTTTTTTGGATAAAATCTGTTTTCTCACCTTTCAAACAGACTCCTTACTCGCAGGTCTCTGTGCGGTGCCCAAAGTGCCCAATCTGTATGGCAATTGGCCTCTCCCTAAGACGAAGACACCCTTACTGGACCTCGTCGCTTTACCTGAAGCGTCCGTTCCTGTTCTCTATGGGTCCACTATGGGTATAGACATGCTTATTATGTCCTTCGCCAAGGCCACAATTTCGGATTTGATTCTCTCTAAAGATCACAAACCAAAGGAAGCGGATCCTTCTTCAACTGCCAGTACCATGAGTTGCATACACACTGCTACAGACTCTCGCAAATTGCTTGGGATAGCAACCCTGCTTGGTATCAAAAGTACCGCTGCAATAGTGTGTAGTGAACCCTCCCGCCCCATTCCCTTGCTAACCACCACCCGGAATTCCTTGGAAGCTAAAGACTCTCGCAACTTCCTCCGTGCTGATTTCACCAAAGACATTGCCTTCTCTGAAGGTCCCTCTGCCATTTTTGTCCGACAATCTGTGTCCTGTGTCCCGTACTCTTGGACTATTACTATGCACCGGACACCTGGCTACCGTCCTTCCGATGTTCCCATTCCGGAGCCCTCAGGTCCCATTGTCCATGTACCAAGAACTGCAGTACCACCGCTGTCTTTCATGGCACTCGCCAATGTACATCTGGATTGTGGACCTAATTCTCGCCGGAGACACTTCAGAAACAACTCAATGTCTCCCAGACCTATGAATGGTCCTGTTCACCCAGGCTTTTCACCCAGTGGTGGGGGTACTGTAAGGAATCCCAACAAACTATGGGCTTTCAACGCCACCTCTCGCCTAAGGAGGTTTAGGAACAATTCCATGTCCCCCAAATCTGTGATGGATCTTGTTCGTCCGGAGGTCTCACCTGAAGGGGGGGGTACTGTAAGGAATCCACTACTGGCTTTGACTTTTGCCTTGCAGACCTGTGCAGTTGCAGGCTTCCTCTGGCAATCTATGGCACAGGTGCTGCCTCTCATTGCAGCTTCTGCCCTGTGCTACTTCATTGGAGGAATTCTCACACACCCTCCTCCTGTGATTGGATCTCCGCCCTTTATATTCTAGGCGTTGGCTCTGAACCAGCGCCGAGCATAAACTATTCCTACCTCTATGTTACTGTCTCTGCCACAAACCACCCCAGGCCTCTCTCCTAGCGTTCTTACCTTCCAAGTTCCTGAGTATCCAGAGGCCTGGTCCTGGACGTCTGTGCTGAAGCGTTGTTGCCAGCACTGGCCTGCTGCTATCTCCTTGCAGTGGCCTACCCCGGACGTCTGTGCTGAAGCGTTGATGCCAGCACTGGTACTGCTGCATTCTCTCCTAGCAGTAGCTACCCTTCCTGTCCTGTGGCCTGCTGCTATCTCCTTGCAGTGGCCTACCCCGGACGTCTGTGCTGAAGCGTTGATGCCAGCACTGGTACTGCTGCATTCTCTCCTAGCAGTAGCTACCCTTCCTGTCCTGTGGCCTGCCGCTATTCTCCTGTAGTGGCCTATCCTGGACGTCTGTGCTGAAGCGTTGATGCCAGCACTGGTACTGCTGCATTCCCTCCTAGCAGTAGCTACCCTTCCTTTCCTGCGGCCTGCTGCTATCTCCTTGCAGTGGCCTGCCCTGGACGTCTGTGCTGAAGCGTTGATGCCAGCACTGGCCTGCTGCTATTCTCCTGCAGTGGCCTACCCGGGACGTCTGTGCTGAAGCGTGTTGCCAGCACCGGTACCTGCTGCATTCCCTCCTAGCAGTGGCTACCCTTCCTTTCCTGCGGCTTGCTGCGATCCTCTTGCAGTGACCTGCCTTGGACTTCTGCGCTGAAGCGTTGGTTCTTCCCGACGCTGCCCTGCGGTGAACTTCGGCCAGCCTGCTGTCTCCTCCTGCTGAGATCGGCGTCATGGGCCGAGGCCGCTCCTCGCGCAGAAGCCACCCCCGCGCTCACGCTCCTAAGCTGAAGCGGGGAAATCCTGACTACCTGTTGCCGAACTCCTGCTTCCATAACGACGATGCTGCCTTCTCCAATCCTGACCCTGCGATGTACGACTACGAACTGCGCACTCCGGATCAGTCTGCGTGGACTCAGGTCGGTGATTATATAACCCCACCTCAGCCCCGCGGTCCGGTCCCGGTTTGTGGCGAGCATCGGCGTAACAGCCATGCATGCCCATGCCTGCACTTCAAAAGGGGTCTCGCTGAGGTGGTGACCCCCAGACTCACGAAGTGTCAGGGATACAAAGGCCCAGAAACCCATAATGTATACACGGCCGGCATTCTGAATCATAACAGATACCAAGTCATTGACACATCTGGGCTAAATCTCAGATGCGCCAAGGTATCGGTGTATCCCAGGTATGCTAAGTGGTATGGGGGTCTAACTAACCCATGCGCTTTGCACACCGGAAAGCCTTTTTGCCGGTCTTATGAACTGTGGGCAACATGGCCATTGGTGGGTTAAATTGTTCCCACAAGAGGATTGGGTCCACATGTTAGAGATAGCCTTGGCCAGTCTATAACTGCGGCTCCCAAGGTATCCCCAGGGTTGATCGTGATTCTTGATCCATGATGTGAATAGACAAGACTTTGTTCCAGCACAGCGGCAACCGGTCCCAGAGAGAAAGGGTTAATAACAACGTAACTAAGGATTTGCCCCAAACTTCGGAATTTGTTAGCCCTGGTGACTCTTGAACAAATTCTAACGAATCTCTACGAAATTCTTTGAGGTGGCTGAGTTATTAGATCGGCAACTTGCGATCTGGCCACGGGACCTTTAAATCAAGACTGCATTTCTTGCGCTTGCAGGCAAAGGACAATTTATTTCGTTCCCTTATCCCAGTAAGTGTTTATTTATTTTTATTTATTTATAAAATATTTTACCAGGAAGTAATACATTGAGAGTTACCTCTCGTTTTCAAGTATGTTCTGGGCACAGAGTAAAACAAATAATACATGGTTACAAGTACAGTTACATAAATGAACAAGGTATACATTATATACAAGACATTGCGTGCACAGTTAAAGAAAATATATATTATGAGCGTATGAAACAGTTACAGACCAGATTAAAGTGTGAGACAGCGTTAGATTTGAAAGAACTTAAGCTGGTGGTGGATATGAGAGTCTCTGGTAGGTTGTTCCAGTTTTGGGGTGCACAGAAGGAGAAGGAGGAACGTCCGGATACTTTGTTGAGCCTTGGGACCATGAATAGTCTTTTGGAGTCTGATCTCAGATGATAGGTGCTGCATGTGGTAGGGGTGAGGAGCTTGTTCAGGTAGCTGGGTAGCTTGCCCAGAAAGTATTTGAGGGTGAGACAGGAAAGGTGAACTTTGCGCCTAGACTCTAGTGATGACCAATCTAGTTCTTTGAGCATTTCGCAGAGAAGTGTTTTTTTAAATGTATTCTGCAGATGACGTGTGTTTGTCTATTAAGGAAATAAATCACAATTTATTTTGCAACTTGTTCTGTTCAATCGAGTACCCAGAAATATAAATGTGTTGGTAAAGTTGGTGTCCATCGTGACAGGGTTTTAAATAACTGGTGGCAGCGTGTGGGATACTGATTGAACCAATACTATAGTCTCCTGTGGGATTCTGTAGTATAGTGAGGACCTCGTTGCTTGCGAGCTCCTCAGACAAGTAGCAACTGACAAACACTTCTAAAGAGCATGAGAGACTTCACTGTCCCTTTACCCATACCCCGAAGCCACCATGAGAAACCACTGAGAGAAGGTCGTGGAGAGATGTGCGGGTATGGTTTACCGACAGATGGGTGGTCAAAGGTACAACTGGAGGAGGATTTGGAGCGTCATGAGAACCGCATGGTCCTACCAGATGGGCAAGACCCCGTAGCTGCTGGGGTCGCGGCTGCTATTCACCCCGGAGTGCAGGAGGTCCCTCCAGCTCCGGGGCTGCAAGGACATGAGGAGAGTGCTAGTGACCCCCCGGTCGTGGGTGGCATGGCACCAGGGGTTGCGGACGAAGAAGCAGCTGCGGCTGCCAAGCGTGCCATCCCTGGTCTCACTACACTTCTAGCTACATGGGGAACAGGTGTTAGCACTGCGGAGCGGGTACAGCTCCTAGCAGCAGTGCTCGGAAGAACCCACAAATCCTACCTTGAAAACGGGGAACAAGGGCTTTCCCGGGCGGATCATAACAGCTTCAGCAAGTTCGTGGATGGCACAGATGAACTCGATGCGTTCCTGAACGACTTCGAGGCGCAGTGTTCCCGGTTCCGTATTCCAAGAAGGGACTGGATAGTCAGACTGCGACCACTGTTATCTGGCAATGCCAAATGGACTGTGATAGGAACATATGGGTATTAACCCTTGGAGTACCGAGTCTCCAAACCACAGAAAGGTACAGAATCTGCAATCTTCCAATATATTTTGGAGCTGACACCACTAAAATAATAACTTCTGTAGTATTGATGGAGGAAGAGCAATGATGATACAGGCAGTGGGCTGGTCAATCCTTAGAGATACAGCGGAGCCTCTTCAAAGAAAAGACCCCGAGGTAAATCAAAAACCGGTGCCGTTTAGCCTCAAAGCTGCCTGATAGAAATATGGCTTAAAATGTATAGTTCGTTACTCACGATACCCGGTCTGCAAGCTGCTTAGAATGCTCCGGTGGCCATCTTGCTTCCTCGTGGTGTCGGCGTGCTCCTATCCGGAAGTGACGTAAGTAGGGAGGGGATTGGTAACCGTGGTCACAGCACTCCACACAACCAACGCTTGAAAAAGTAAAAAACTTTATTTAAATGCTACAGTGAGCATACAAGCACCACTCTGACGCGTTTCGTCTATAGAAAGACTTTTTCAAAGAGTGAATATCCCCACGAATACCGGAACTTATATAGGAAATGACGCTTGTCAAAGGTACCTCCCTAATTGGCAAGGACCTCCCATTAAACTAATAATATTAAAGTCAAAACGTCATTCCCTTAAAGAAACCAGGTACTTAAACCCCACATATACTGTTAAAAAAATTGCATTAATTACACAGATTACATAAACTAGGATTAAAAACAAAGAATTAGTAATGCTCACTGATATACATAATCAAATAATACATGAACAACTTAGAAGCAGACTTATTATTACTTACAGAAAAAGAGAATGATGTGGATCCACTATCTCTGATTACCAATTGAATGTTATCATATAATTATACCATATGTATCATATATTATTGCACATATGTGCCAAGATTATAAAGTCTATAGTGTAGTATCCTATCAAATGCAATATAGCGGATACAATATATGCAAATAGAAGTCCATGCAAACATTAATAGTCAGATGGTAATACATAATTATGACTATAATGACAGAATACACCCCGACACTCCCCCTCCGCTCAGACGGCCAGGAAGTGTTTAAGTTCCCACTCCTGGTTGATACCGAGCGGGTGAAGAGTGCGTAAGGTGTATATCCAATACATTTCACGCCGATTAAGCGTGCCTTCCCTATCTCCTCCCCGTATGCCTTGGGAGATATGTTCAAGGGCCATGAATGAAAAATTTGCAATACCACCCCTACTACATCTCGTGAAGTGTCGGGGTACAGGATGTGTATCATCTTTCTTTTTTATAAAACGGACGTGTTCAGCGATACGGGTCTTCAAGGTTCTTTTTGTGCGGCCCACATACCGCATAGAGCACCCGCACTGTAACAAGTAAATAGTAAAGGTAGTATTGCAATTCAAAAATGTTTTTATAACATGACTCTTTTTGTCATCCTCATATTTTATAACCTTAGTGTTGCATGCATACTTGCACATCGAGCAATTTCCACATGAGTAAAAACCTTTGGGTATCCCCCGTATATTTGTATACTCAGATGTTGTGTGAAATAAACTGGGAGACAGATGTGACCCTAATGTCTGAGCCTTCCGATATGTAAACCTAGGGCCATTCTTTACAAATTGAGTTAAATCCTTATCCAGGGCTAATGTAGCCCAATGTTTGTTAATTATATTGCGTATATTTTGCGCCTGGCGGCTATATGTGCTAATGAATAATGGGCATTCGTCGCCATATGTTAAAGATACATTATTTCTTTTTTTCTTTTTCTTCACAGAGAATACTGACTTGTCCATAGACTCAGCTGATTCAAACGCATCTTGGATATTTTTTTGTGTATACCCTCTTGCCAGGAATCTATTTGTTAATTCTTTTGACTGTGCAATAAAGCTATCATCATTTGTGCACAATCTGCGTAATCTTACAAATTGTGCCTTGGGGATACTCTTAACTAATGACCATGGGTGGCAGCTCTTAGCAGAGAGTAGTGTGTTTCTGGAATTTGGTTTACGAAATATTTGTGATTGGATTGTCAGGTCATGATCGATGTAGAGGAGGAGATCTAGAAAACTTATACAATTTATATTGTGTTCATAAGTAAATCTAATGTTTAAGTCGTTAGTATTGAGTGTATTAACAAAGGATTTTAATGATGATTCATCGCCGTCCCATATCATTATGAGATCGTCGATGTACCGTTTAAAGAATACAATATTAGAACGATAAGTGTTATTACTGTGATAAATAAACTGTGCTTCCCAAAAACCCATAAACAAATTAGCGTATGAAGGTGCAAAACTCGTGCCCATTGCAGTGCCTAATAATTGTAAATAAAAACGTGAATCAAATAAGAAATAATTGTGAGTGAGTAAAAAAGTGATAGATTCTATTAAGAAAGTGCAAAGTGAAGTGGATAACTGTGAAGTATTAAGAAAGTGATTAACCGCTGATAAACCGTGTTGGTGCTGTATAATAGAATATAAAGAAACAACATCCAATGTAACCCATCTGTAATGTGACTTCCAGACCACGTCTCCTAGATCGATCATGACATCTGCTGAATCCTTAACAAATGAAGGTAGTTTGAATACCAATGGTTGAAGGTAGCTGTCCACATACCGCGATAACCCATCTCCCAAAGATCCAATACTAGCCACTATCGGGCGGCCCGGCGGGTCCGTCAATGACTTGTGGATCTTTGGAAGATGGTGGAATACCGGAATCACGGGATGTGGACAGCTCAAATAATCAACTTCCTTTTTGTCTATAACATACAGAATTTAAACACTTCCTGGCCGTCTGAGCAGAGGGGGAGTGTCGGGGTGTATTCTGTCATTATAGTCATAATTATGTATTACCATCTGACTATTAATGTTTGCATGGACTTCTATTTGCATATATTGTATCCGCTATATTGCATTTGATAGGATACTACACTATAGACTTTATAATCTTGGCACATATGTGCAATAATATATGATACATATGGTATAATTATATGATAACATTCAATTGGTAATCAGAGATAGTGGATCCACATCATTCTCTTTTTCTGTAAGTAATAATAAGTCTGCTTCTAAGTTGTTCATGTATTATTTGATTATGTATATCAGTGAGCATTACTAATTCTTTGTTTTTAATCCTAGTTTATGTAATCTGTGTAATTAATGCAATTTTTTTAACAGTATATGTGGGGTTTAAGTACCTGGTTTCTTTAAGGGAATGACGTTTTGACTTTAATATTATTAGTTTAATGGGAGGTCCTTGCCAATTAGGGAGGTACCTTTGACAAGCGTCATTTCCTATATAAGTTCCGGTATTCGTGGGGATATTCACTCTTTGAAAAAGTCTTTCTATAGACGAAACGCGTCAGAGTGGTGCTTGTATGCTCACTGTAGCATTTAAATAAAGTTTTTTACTTTTTCAAGCGTTGGTTGTGTGGAGTGCTGTGACCACGGTTACCAATCCCCTCCCTACTGGACTGTGATAGGTACTCAACGCGTGGATGCCGATGACTACGGTCATGTAAAGAGAAAACTACTGACCCAGTATGCCCTGACCCCAGAATCTTACAGGGGCAAGTTCCAGACGGGGGGAGTACTCCCCGGGGAGTCATATAGTACCTATGCCGGTCGGATGGCTCTACACGGGACTCAGTGGGTGGAGGGGAATTGGGTTACAAAATTCCATACCCTGCTGGACTTGTTCTTTCAAGAACAGCTGCTGCAGCAGCTTCCCACGGACGTGAGGGCATGGGTCTATAATCATAAGCCTCCGACCTATGAGGACGCAGCTAAAATGGCAGATGAGTATGTGGCCAGCCGAGTTGTAATGAAGGACCCAGTAGCACCCAAAGGAGCGCTAAGACTACCCCTCAATGGACACACCAGCCTGCAGCAGTGAGCAGTGCACCCAAGGCTGCAGAGTTCAAGCATGAGAGGAGGTGTTACTCGTGCAATAAAGTTGGGCATCTCAGGCCAGATTGTAAGAACCGGGACTGGTCCAAGGGACCCCATCAGGGGAAACGCTCACCAGCTGTGAGGCCGGTCCCCCATGTGTGACTGGCACACACAGAGGAGCCAACTACAGCCGTGGAACCAGCCCACAGAAGGATGACCAGTGGAGAAACTGCACTTGACACCTCGGGACCAGCAGCAGAGAGCGGAGGACATCAGGTTGCTCCAGTCGGGATGCAGCCCAACGATGTCCAGCAGAAGCATCTGCGGAAGGTGACCATCAGAGACCGGCAGGCGGACGGCTTGCTAGACTCCGGTATCACCGTGACTCTGGTTCACCCCGATATGGTGCGGCCAGAGGATTTGCTCCCGGGCACCGGGATGCAAGTGACCATGCCAGACGGAGGCCCGCATTCACTCCAAGTTGCCCGGTTCTTTTTGGACTGGGGTGCCGGACGTGGCATGAGGGAGGTGGGGGTTTTGCCTGGGTTGGATGCGAGGTCTTGATGGGTAACGATCTAGGACACCTTACCTGCGTTTTTACAACTGAGCTGGCGCCTGTTGCAGCGATCACCAGGAGCCGGTCAGCAAGGATTCCAGCAGAACCAGCCCCTGTCCCCCTGCATTTGGGACCCACGGTTCCAGCAGTCTCTGCGGAGACCAGACAGGTAAGCCAGAATCAGTCGCTTGCTGACTCTGATTTACTGTTCCCTGTACCTGTTCCCTCTCCTCCTGACTCAGATGTGACTGGGGGGGGGGGGGGGGTGGCCTGAGTTAGGTGCCCAGTTTAGGGGTGCGGTGCGATCTGATCCCAGTTTGGAGGGCATGACACTGCGGGCGTCCGAGTCTAAGCCAAGCAAGGGATCTGATTACTTCTTGTGGCACCGCGGGTTATATAGAGAGCAAGGGACCACCGGGTTAGATGAGGTATGGACGGGGAAGAGACAGCTTGTGGTACATCGGGAGTATAGGCAGCAGTTGTTGCGGGTAGCCCACTCCATTCCACTAGCGGGGCATCAGGGGGTCGCTAGGATGCGAGTCCGGCTGTGGCAGCGTTACTACTGGCCGGGGGCATCCAGTGAGGCGGCAAAGTTCTGCCGATCCTGTGATGCCTGCCAGCGAGTAGGTAAGGCGCGTGACCGTGTGAAGGCACCCCTGAAACCATTGCCGGTAATAGGGGAACCCTTTCAGCGGGTAACTATGGACCTTGTGGGGCCACTCTTCCCACAACGTCCATAGCTACCCGGGAAGCGCTACATCCTCACGGTGGTGGATTTTGCCACCCGGAACCCTGAGGCGGTAGCGCTTGCCATTATTGATGCAAGGGCAGTAGCTAAGGCTCTGTTAACCATTTTTTCTAGGGTAGGTTTCCCTAGTGAGATCCTAACCGATCAGGGGTCTCAATTCATGAGTGAATTGCTCCAGTGTCTCTGGGATGTGTGCGGGGTGAAGCACCAGCGCACGACCCCTTACCACCCCCAAACCAACGGACTATGTGAGAGGTTCAATGGTACCTTGAAGCAGATGCTGCGAACATTTATATAGGCAGCGGGAAAAGACTGGGAGATTCACCTGCAGCACTTGCTGTTTGCATACTGAGAGGTACCGCAAGAATCTACAGGCTTCCCTCCATTTGAGCTGCTATATGGTCGCAGGGTACGGGGACCTATGGACCTATTCCGGGAGGGATGGGAAGGGGAGACTACCAATACTGATGCTTCTGTGCTTTAGTATATGATAGATCTCAGAGACCGGCTAGAGATGCTCATGGGGTTGGCGCAGGACAAGCTCAGGGCTGCTCAGACCAAGCAGAAGACTTGGTATGATCAGAATGCATGTAGCACAGAGTTCATCCCAGGACAGCAGGTACTTGTTCTCAAGAGCATTCGGGAGAACAAATGAATGGCTGCTTGGTCGGGACCGTATCCGGTACTACGAAAGATGAACGAGTGCAACTATGTTGTACAGGTAGATACAGAGACAGGGAGAAATAAAAAACTTATCACATCAACATGCTTAAGGAGTACATAGCACTAAGTGTGGCATCGGTGCTGGCCATTTGCAGCCCACTGATGGGGGATCCGGCGAGCAATGCTCTGCCTGATCTCCTGGGGGAAGCTAGGCAGGGAGGTACGGTAGAGCAGGTTGAGGTAGGGTCTCAGCTGAGCTTCAAGCAGAGAGCAGAAGTCAGGGCTATGCTAGAGAAGTATAGGGCTCTGTTCTCAGACAAGCCAGGGAAGACACACATTGCAGATCACCCAGTGCTGACAGGAGATCTGAGACCTCAGCATAAGCACGCTTATAGAGTGTCAGCAGAGGTTAAGGGCAGTATAGAGAGGGAGGTAGAAGAGATGCTGGCCCTAGGGGTAATTGTACCATCCCAGAGTTACTTGGGCTTGCCCGGCAGTCCTGGTACCCAAGAAGGACGGAACCACCCGGTTCTGTGTGGACTACCGGCAGCTCAATGCAGGCACTGTGTCAGATGCCTACCCCATGCCCCGCATGGATGAGTTGTTAGATTAACTCGCGGGGGCAAGGTATCTGACGACACTGGATCTCATTAAAGGTTACGGGCAGATCCCTTTGACCCAGGAGGCTAGAGAGAAGTCTGCATTTATTACCCCAAGTGGCCTCTATGAATTTCTAGTGATACCGTTCGGGATGAAAAATGCACCGGTTACCTTTCAACGCCTGGTCAATCGCTTGCTGGAGGGTATGCAAGGGTTTGCAAGGGCATACCTGGACGACATTGCTGTCTTTAGTAGCTCGTGGTACTCACACTTAGTGCATGTATCTGTGGTGCTAGCCAAGATTAGGCAAGCGGGACTCACATGGAAACACACCAAGTGCTTAGTAGGGATGGCACAAGTACTGTACCCAGGGCACAGGATGGGTGGCAGGCATCTTAAGCCAGAACCAGCTAAGGTGGAAGCTATAGTGAAGTGACCCGTTCCCAAAACCAAAAAACAAGTCATGCCTTTCTTAGGCACCGCAGGCTACTACAGAAAGTTTGTCCCTCAGTATAGCGCCATTGCCAAACACCTGACTGACTTGACCTAGAAGCAACAGTCTGTGCTGGTAGTCTGGTCTCCTGCCTGTGAGGTCTCCTTTCAAGCATTGAAGACTGCACTAGCCAGCGCTCCCATTTTGGCTGCCCCAGACTATGCAAAGAAGTTCTTGGTGCAGACTGATGACTCGGACTATGGCATTGGGGCTGTACTCAGCAAAGTGGGGGAGGAGGGCAGTGAACACCCCGTGGTGTATCTGCGCCGCAAGCTCCTGCCCAGAGAGGTGGCATATGCCACCAATGAGAAAGTGTGTCTGTCAATAGTAAGGGCTCTAAAGAAATTACAGCCCTATCTTTATGGCAGACCGTTCAGTGTAATTACAGACCACAATCCCTTGAGTTGGTTACAGAGGGTGTCGGGGGAAATGCTAAACTCTTGCGCTGGAGTCTTGCTTTACAGGAGTTTGACTTTACCATCCAGCACAAGAAAGGAAGTGAGCATGGCAATGCAGATGGCCATTCCCGCCAGGACAACCCTCAGGACATACTGACTTCAAGAGCTGGTAGGGCAGCCCAGCCATTGGACGAGGTGGTCAAGGCAGCCCCTCTGCTTTGAGTGGGGGAGGTGTGACGAGGTTGGAGGTGATCAGGCCTGAATAAAAGGTATTATACCCAGCTGGTCATCCTCCCCTCGCTTTGGGAATGAAAAGGTTAAACTTATGTGCCATGCATTGCTGTGTTTGCCCTGTCCCAGCCGTTTTTACCCCCATTTGCAGGCCATTCCCTGCCTGCTGTGTTAAATGAAAAATGCATTGCCTGTTATACCCTTTCACAGACACACGATGGCATAGTGACCGCCCAACGCTAGCGCTGATTGAAGATGCGTGGCAAAAGTTTAAAGGCAGTCTGTGAGATAGCTATCCATTACTATCAGTTTGATCCATAACTACAAGTTAATTGAATAAGTAGTTACGATTAGAATCTCAAGTGTTTTACCGATAAAATGTATCCGTCCCTTGTTAACTTTGTAACTTGAAAGGCAGAAAGTCTATTGCCGTGGGAAGCGGGTCAATTGACGTGAGAAGTGCGGGAACTTCGCTTTCCCTGGCCCGGCTTTTCAATTACAAAGGCTAACTCGGAAACGGGAGCACCCAGCACCTTGATTTTTGGGGTGCAAGTATGATTAAACACTACATATAGAAATTACAGTTGTAGCACAAGCAGAACATGATGTTTAATAAAGTGTGTAAAAAGCTGTAGATTTAAAATGTAAAGGCAGGGTCTGTTCTGTAAGCCCGGGAAAGAACTCCTCGGACATACAGATGTGATATGGGTGAATGAGCTGGGAGTATTTTCATGCCTGCACTTCAAAGGGGTCTCGCTGAGTTGGCGACCCCCAGTTTCATGAAGTGTCAGGGATACAAAGGCCCAGAGACCCATAATGTATATACGGCCGGCATTCTAATTATAACAGATGCCGGGTCATTGACACCTCTGGGCTAAATCTCAGATGCGCCAAGGTATCGGTGTATCCCAGGTATGCTAAGTGGTATGGGGGTCTAACTAACCCATGTGCTTTGCACACCGGAAAGCCTTTTTACCCGGTCTTATAAACTGTGGGCAACACGGCCATTGGTGGGTTAAATTGTTCCCACGAGGGGATTGGGTCCACATGTTAGAGATAGCCTTGGCCAGTCTATAACTGCGGCTCCCGAGGTATCCGCAGGGTTGATCGAGATTCTTGATCCATGATGTGAACACGCAAGACACTGTTCCAGCACAGCGGCAACCGGTCCCAGAGAGAAAGGGTTAATAACAACGTAACTAAGGATTTGCCCCAAACTTCGGAATTCGTTAGCCCTGGTGACTCTTGAACGAATTCTAACGAATCTCTACGAAATTCTTTGAGGTGGCTGAGTTATTAGATCGGCAACTTGCGATCTGGCCACGGGGCCTTTAAATCAAGACTGCATATATTGCGCTTGCAGGCAAAGGACAATTTATTTTGTTCCCTTATCCCAGTAAGTGTTGTTTTAAGTGTATTCAGCAGAAGACGTGTGTTTGTCTATTAAGGAAATAAATCACAATTTATTTTGCAACTTGTTCTGTACAATCGAGAACCAAGAAATATAAATGTGTTGGTAAAGTTCATGTCCATCGTGAAACAATTGAAGAAGCATTGGATAAGAATACTTTTTGGCAAACTTGGAAACATCTTGATACAAAACAGAATAACAAACAACTGGCTATTCAAAATGGCAACATCTGGAAAAACTACTTTGAGGACCTTTACCAAGAAATCCAAGAAGAAAACCTGATACAAAAACAAATCCTCAACAAACAAACAATACTGGAGAACATAATAAAAAATAACCAAAAACCCTGATCATACCAATCACAATCCAGGAAATAAACGAAAAAATAAAACTAATAAAAACCAAGAAAGCCAGTGGACCAGATGGCATCCTACATGAGATGCTGAAGCACAGCAACCCATCTATACACGAAGCTCTACTGAATACTGTATGTTCAACCTGGTCGTTACTGCTGGCTACTTCCCTGAAATGTGGAACGGAGGACTGTGGCAATTGGGGGTTAATCAGGCCATTAATAAAGTAACGAAAAAAGACAATGCAAAACAGCGCAAAAATAAATAAATAATAACTTTCTTTAGGGCTAATTACAAATTTTGAAAGATCTGGAATGGCAGCCTGGTTATATATTGGCTACGGCTGACGTTACATCTTTATATACTGTGATTGATCACAAACTAGGCTGCCAAGCCGTGTCTCGCATATTGGAAAATCTTCAATTAAAAGGAGTTTTTTGGTGGACAGTATTTGGTTTATTTTGACACACAATTATTTCACCTTCAATTCACGTTATTACATTCAGAAATGTGGCACCGCTATGGGCACAAGGTTTGCTCCTAGTTATGCCAATCTGTTTATGGACAGTTGGGAGGAGGAATTTATTTGGAACAACTGTCCTCTAGGAGCGGGCCTTGTGCTCTGGCGGCGCTACATTGATGATGTGTTTTTTGTTTGGTCAGGCAGTCAAGCCTCACTGGATGTCTTTTGCACTTATTTAAATTGTAATCATCACAACCTTAAATTTACTTGCAATCACAGCACTGAGCACATTGATTTTTTAGATTTACACATTTATATTGATCAGAAAACACTTCACACCAGGACTTTTTTCAAGCCAGTACAAGTTAATAATTATGTACGTGCAGATAGTCAGCATAACCCACAATGGCTGCGTAATATCCCTAAGGGTCAGCTAGTGCGCCTTAAGCGCAACTGCTCTGAAGATGATACTTTTAAAATGCAGGCAAAAGACCTAAAAAGTAAATTTCTGAGAGAAAATATCCAGAGAGTCTCTTAGATGAGGCATTAGAACAAGTTACTAAAATAGAAAGAGAAACTTTACTCAAATATAATAATAAGAAAAAAGACACAACAGAAAAATGTAATAATAAAGTTGCTTTTATTACCCTAGAAAAAACAGCAAAAGGTAGCGCTAACCAATAACCATATTAATAAAACAATTTTAATACCTTATGTATTGACAAATAATCACACATAAGGGGCTGCCTGGTGATACAAAACACTGCCCCCCTGGTCAGAACAAGTACATGGAAGAGAAATATGTATCTAAAGGCGCCTGAAAACAATGAAATATATAAAAGGATATATGAAAACCAAGCCTGTTGGATGGTCGGGAGTAGCTCCTCAAGGTGTGCTTAAAAAAAAGAAGAAAGCACAACACATAGCATAATACTGTTGGTATAAAGACAAACAACACTTAAGACAACATACATCAGCTGAGAGATCAGATATGTGAAAATTTAAAAATAAAAACATTTAATAACAATTCATAGCATACATAGACATATAAAACAATATGGACAGAATAAAATATAAGAAGATGATTCAAGCACTCTGCGGCACCGGTGGTATGAGATGCAATGCCCACTCACCAGATGGATGATGTAAGCAGGCAGTGGATATATTAGAGAATATCCCCTCTCGATGCTGTTAGCTGCTTCCTGCTCATGGGCGTCTCTGTTGGTGTGTGCACACCGGCCGGCGTGCAGGATCTCACACATCACACTGGAGGGGATGCACAGCTAATCCAGATCGGCAGTAGCAGATTCGGCTCACTGTCACGAGCGACCAGCTATCTGAATAACAGCAACGCTGATTCGTCTTTTTCGTGGAGGGAAATCGCCAAATACAGTGGTGCAGAGGTGCTAAAATCGCCACCCTACGCGTTTCGAAAGCTATCCGCTTTCTTCCTCAGGGGTATATAATAATAAAAGTCCATCAAGGTCCCTTAAATAGAGCGTCCGTAATTAATTGAATTAATTTCACCTGCAGACTTATGCACATGCGCAAATACGCAAATGAGCAAATGAGGCAGTTCTTAGGCAATGTTGTATGCTTGAGCACATGCGCGGTGAGGTTGTTCATGTTGGTATTATATTGTGCTGCTGCGGTCTGAGTACTCAGCTGATTGACGAACAAGACATACAAAAGACTAATACATGGCTGACTAATACAAAACAACAAAGTGTGATATAAGAATAAAATGATTTAAGTATGAATATATAACTTTATATAATGTGGCTACATAGAGTGATAAACAATTCACCATTGTGTTTGTCATTTTTGAATAAACAGTGCTTAACACTATAAGTGATCTATAGAATAGGATGAAGAATAAGCTATACAATTGCTAAATAACCCAATATGAAAAATAAAAGAATATTTTCGAATATACATGTTAATGAAAGTGAGTAAACTTAGAATAGTGCATACAATAAATGCTCATCGTGTTCAACAGAAATATGTGGGAAGAACCATTAGATCTTTATATATTCGTATCTCAGAACATGTTAGATTAATAAATAAAAAAGATTTATTACATCCACTATCAAAACATTTTGTACAATGTCCACTTGGTGGACTCAAGAATTTCTCATTCTTTGGGGTTGAACACGTCCCCTCTTACATTAGAGGAGGCGATAGATTGAACAGATTGAACAAAAAAGAGATGTCATGGATATTTTCCATGAATACATTACAGCCTCACGGACTCAATGTTGAATGGGAGCTAAAACATTTTCTTGGTGATTAATGAATGCTTATCGCTGCATTATGTATATTGTTTTATTGTTTTTCTCTTTCCTCCTTGTTCTTTCCCCCCCATCTTTCTTCTGCCCCCCTCTCCTCTTCCCCCCCCCCCCTCCCTTCTCTCCCCATCCCCCTTTCTCTGTTCTTCACCCTTTCTTTCCGCTCTCTCTCCCCCCTCTTTTTCTTCCCCCCGCCCGGTCCTGTCTCTCTTTCCCCTTCTTTTCCTTCCCTTTTTTTTTTCCTTTACGCTTTCTCTTTCTTTCCCCTTCTCACTCCCCCTTTTCCCCCACTGTTCCTCTCAATTTCTTGCTTCACTTCCCTTTTTTCACATGGTCCAACATGCTTTATCATATGCTGTTTCTTTATTGTTTTATCATTCAAAGCATTATTACACACAGATTTAATATCAAGTGATTTGTGACTGATAGCTCTTTCTACTATCTTTGGTGAAACTTTATCTTGCTAGTCCGGTAGACTTCATAGAATTAATGTTGTATTTCATTATAAACTTTATTTACATTTGTGCATTTTCTTTTCTTTTAACTCACATGTTTTTAGTTTTTTTTGACCAATTCATCAGAGATTTTGGTTTAGCATATTATGTTTAATTATCTGTATACTGCACCGACACACTTTATTCGAGCAAATACCCGGTATGTACCTGGCAGATACCTGGAATGCGCCGCTCCTCACCTCTGACAAGCCCCGTTGTGTTTGCCTTCCCAGCCTGGGTTCATGCCTGGCTGATGGGCGGCTGATCTGTTAAATGATAATGATTAGGATTTAATAGGCTGCAATGCTTCGCGTGTCTACCAGATGGCATAAATTCATGAATTGTAATGCAGTATATATATATATACTGTGCAGTATTGCAGCCAGCGGGAATAAAATGCTTCAATCCCTGCTTGGAAAATAACTCAATGCACTCGGGCAGAAAACAGTCACAAACCTCAATACACCCGGGTATACCCGAATTCGTGGGACTAGCCAAGCTCGAATAAAGTGTGTCGCCAGTGTATGTTTTCCTATCTAATGATAAGATTGGTCAATTTTATTACAGCACTGTTTTTAATTTGATGATTATTATTTGCTGTGTTAGGGGTTACACCTGTTACCCATTTGTTTGGGGCTTGTTCACAGGTGTTGTAACTTGCACTGGCTATATATACATCATGCTGTTACAAACGGATCACTCTTTTGACAAAGGCCTGACGGGCCGAAACGCGTCAAGAGGATCCGTTTGCACTTTGTCTCATTAAAGTTTTTTATGAATCACTGATCAGCCTTCTCTGAAGTTCTTACTCCACGGCTGTGCGGCGTTTACACCTCCCCTGGGAGGATTTCCAGTAAGGATTCTTCTTGCTTAGATTCTGCAGTCATACCTCTGTTTGTTGCCTGTTGGGCAATTGCAGGTTTGTTAGTGCTTTCTTGGTGGCTCAAACTTCGTAATCTTGTTTTGAAGGTGAGTGGTATCCCCAGCTCTCACTGTACACTTGTCCTCACGGGCCTTAGTTACTGTGGGATACCGATGCTTGGACAGAGCCAATACCTTTTCCCGTATTGGAGGCATCTGTAAGTTAGTGGACTGCAGAGTCTCACTCTGTTTCTTGAGTGTTTCCTGCCATTCTCCTTTCAGGGTCTTTATTTCTTCCCTGTTGTAAAAGGGGAGTTATCCCTGTTCAGGTAATGTGCCTCTAATCCAGCAGTGTTGTGGTTAACTGCTGGTAGTCAATTAACAAACACCACCTACCTGATTAGATTGCTTAGAAAAGCCTGTCTTTTGAGACAGGAAGTGAGACTCCTTAGCTCACACCTGAGCTAAACTTGGAGACAAACAGTCTTGAGCCCTGCCAGAAGAAACAGCAGAGCTGCTTTCAAGACATAGGGGAAACTTCTAAACCTGAATGCTGACAAACCCTGAGAAAAAGGGAGCAACAAGGGACAGAGAAGATTTTCCCTCCAAACCACTACAAACAGATAAGACTTTCATTTATAAAACTTTTTATATCTGTTCATTTCATGCTATATGTTTGGGGCTGGGAGACATGCTTATCTAAAGGGAGTTGTAGGTGCATAGTATTTCACTAGAAATATTCCCAAGTGAACAGAAGCTTTGTTTACCCCTTTGTTTGGATGGTTTCCTGATGTTAAGGAAACAGGCGCAATAAAAGCTTTATTTAATTTCACCATAACCAGTCTCCCTTGCATACCTCTGTGAGCGTACGCCTACACCTGTGCTTTCTCCGAGCTTGCTTCCATCTATCATTCTTTATTTTGTGGAGCACTTTGAACTTCTTCGCTTGGGTCGCAGATACTAGTCTCAGTTTCTGGACCTTTTTGCTCTCCCTCTTGTACCGAGTCACCTGGCCTCTAAGCTTAGCCTCTAGCGATGCTTTGGTGATGGTCAGGGTAGCCTTCAGTTTATCCTGCTGCTTTGCGAGGACGCACTGGGTAATCAGACGTTCCTGCAGCACTTGTATTTCCTTAGCAGCCTGCAGATTTTCTTCCTGCAGAGTTCGCTGCTTCTCCTCGACATTCTTGAGGTGTGTACGCAGACCTTGCAGTTGGTTCTGCAGTCGGTGCTCTGCTTCAAATTTCTCATCTTCCAACCGTTTCTTTATTTTTTTCAAGCTCGTGCAGCTTTTCATTCTTTCCATTGAAGTTGTTTGTCAACTCCGAATTTTCTTTTTTTAATCTTAAATTTTCTCCTTTTTCAGTCTCTGTACTATTCAGGGCCTCCTTGCAGTCCACCTTCCATTTTTGCACATCCGCTTGGAGGTGGGCTGTCTCCTGGCGTGAGACTTCCATCTCCAGGTTTAGGTTCTGAAGCTCCTTCTGAGAGATTTTGAGATCTAAGTTAAGATGTAGGATAGTTTTCTTTGAAATGTCCAGCTCCTCAGTGAGACTGTGAAGTTCCTTTCTGGAGATCTCCAGTTCTGTGCGGCAGCTGTTGATCTCATAATGTGAGGCATCCAGTGCTCTGCGGAGTATATGAACCTCCTTCTGAGATACGTCTACCTCTGTCCGGACACTGTTGACCTCCTGTTGTGAGGCATTCAGCTCTATGCGAAAAGTGTGCACCTCTGGCTGAAAGACTGTCATCTCCTTCAGTGCCTCCTCATACTTCCGCTTCAGCTTAGCCATCATTTTATCAGATTGGCTCTGCTTTTCATCCATGGCGGTAATAGTAGCGTTTGCAGTATCTAGCTCAGTCTTAAGATCGTCCAATTCTGTCCTGGCCAAAGAGAACATTGTGAGCACATCTTTCTGTAGCTTCACGTTATTTTCACGGAGCCGATCACAGTCACGCCTGGCAACCTTCAGGGCATTCCCAGGGTTGGTCAAGGGATCGTCACTTGCCGGTTTCGGCTCTGCCTCCCTGGGATGGTCGGTTGAGGGTTTCTCACTATTAGCACCGGACAGACACCTCTTTGGGGTACACGACTTCCGTCCTGGGCCCTCTGGATACTCTGTCATCCGCGGGATGACTCATCCATTTTCTCTAGGCTGCAGGGCATTTCGGACCCCCTTTTCCTCCGCAAGATCTGCAGATGTGTCTGTTCCTTCCACGGTAAGTGAAGAACCACTTTTATTTTTATTTTTTCGCCTTTTTGTTTTGGATGACACCGTCCCCTCAGGGATACTGGGGTCTCCATCTTCATTTGAAATTTTAGCAGCGTCACTGGATCCACCTGGCTTTTCTTGCAACTGTAATAGCTGACGGAAAAATTCGGTGATCCACTGCTCCCGCTCTTTCTCCTGCCGATCATATTGGTCATCATAGGGAGCGGTCTTTTCGGTTCGTACCGAGTTCAGGCACCCCCACCATTCTTGGGGTGTTTTGGGGTGTTTTGTGGGTGTGACTCTGTTTGGGTTCCCCATTATAGATGTCTTCCTCCTCATCGGACTGGAAGGGCCACTCTTCCGTGGGGTAGGGTTCATTACAGGAACGCTGCATCTTGTCCTCCATTTTGGGGCTATCAGGTGTATTTTTCTTCCTGACCTCAGGAGGCGCTATTGCAGCTGTTGCCACTGTATTTGCTTGAACCCCCAATTGTGGTAGTCCTACATGTGGGCATATTTTGCTTGTAGAGGTCGTAGCTCTCACAGGCATCTCTGTAGACTTTTCTTTTTCTTGGGTAAGTTTTACAACATCAGCAGTGCTGTGCACGCATTCTCTCTCTTTAGGTATACTGGATGTGCAGTTGCTAGGAAAAAACTTCTATTTGCTTTACACCAAGCATGTCAAACTCGCGGCCCGTGGGCCGCATGCGGCCCAAAACGAACATATTTGCGGCCCAGCCCAGTGGTTCCCAATCTGTGCGCCGTGGCTTGTCTAGAGGGGCACCGCGATTATCCCTCCCCACCATCCCTCCGATTATCCCTCCCCATTATCCCTCCTTAATGCTGGCCGGGCCGCAGGGGATTGGCTGCAGGCAGAGAGGAAGCCGGGGGCGGGGCTTCCGCTTTGTGCAGAGCACACGGTGAGTGTGTGTGTCTGCCTTTCCGCTCCTGGCTCCTCTGTCTGCTGGTGGCTGCGCAGTGTCCCGTCCTCTTCTGCCCTGGGTGATAGAAGGTAGGGGGGGTGATGGAGGAGGGGCGGAGTTAGTTGTACATTTGCCTGTCCTGCACGGATCGCATGCCTTTCCTCTCCCCCAGTCACTCACATCCGTCGCTGCCTCTGCTCTCCTGTGTGTGTGTATCTGTGTGTGTGTGTGTGTGTGTGTGTGTGTGTGTATCTGTGTGTGTGTTTCTGTGTATCTGTGTATCTGTGTGTGTGTGTGTGTGTGTGTGTGTGTGTATCTGTGTGTGTGTGTGTGTGTGTGTGTGTGTGTGTGTGTGTGTGTGTGTGTGTGTATCTGTGTGTGTGTGTGTGTGTGTGTGTGTATCTGTGTGTGTGTATCTGTGTGTGTGTGTATCTGTGTGTGTGTGCAGGAAGCTGCCTGCACGGATCGCATGCCTTTCCTCCCCTCCCCTAATCCCCCAGTCACTCACATCCGTCGCTGCCTCTGCTCTCCACTGCTCTCGTGTGTGTGTGTGTGTATCTGTGTGTGTATCTGTCTGTGTGTGTGTGTCTGAGAGAGAGTCAGAGAGAGAGAGAGAGAGAGTGTGTGTCCGAGAGAGAGAGAGAGAGAGAGAGAGTGTGTGTCAGAGAGAGAGTGTATCAGAGAGAGAGAGAGTGTGTCAGAGAGAGAGAGAGAGAGAGAGTGTCAGAGAGAGAGAGAGAGTGTCAGAGAGAGAGAGTGTGTCAGAGAGAGAGAGAGTGTCAGAGAGAGAGAGAGAGTCAGAGAGAGAGAGTCAGAGAGAGTGTCTGAGAGAGAGAGAGAGTGTGTGTCAGAGAGAGAGAGAGAGAGAGAGTGTGTCCGAGAGAGAGAGAGAGAGAGAGAGAGTGTGTGTCAGAGAGAGAGAGAGAGTTTATCAGAGAGAGAGAGAGTGTGTCAGAGAGAGAGAGAGTGTGTCAGAGAGAGAGAGAGTGTGTCAGAGAGAGAGAGAGTGTCAGAGAGAGAGAGAGTGTGTCAGAGAGAGAGAGAGTGTCAGAGAGAGAGAGAGTCAGAGAGAGTGTCTGAGAGAGAGAGTGTGTGTCTGAGAGAGAGAGAGTGTGTGTCAGAGAGAGAGAGAGTGTGTGTCAGAGAGAGAGAGTGTGTCTGAGAGAGAGAGTGTGTGTCAGAGAGAGAGAGAGTGTGTCAGAGAGAGAGAGAGTGTGTGTCTGAGAGAGAGAGAGAGAGAGTGTGTGTGTCTGAGAGAGAGAGAGAGAGAGAGTGTCTGAGAGAGAGAGAGAGAGAGAGTGTGTCTGAGAAAGAGAGAGAGAGTGTGTGTGTCTGAGAGAGAGTGTGTGTCTGAGAGAGAGAGTGTGTGTCAGAGAGAGAGAGTGTGTGTCAGAGAGAGAGAGTGTGTGTCAGAGAGAGAGTGTGTGTCAGAGAGAGAGTGTGTGTCAGAGAGAGAGTGTGTGTCAGAGAGAGAGTGTGTGTCAGAGAGAGAGTGTGTGTCTGAGAGAGAGTGTGTGTCTGAGAGAGAGTGTGTGTCTGAGAGAGAGTGTGTGTCTGAGAGAGAGTGTGTGCCTGAGAGAGAGTGTGTGCCTGAGAGAGAGTGTGTGCCTGAGAGAGAGTGTGTGCCTGAGAGAGAGTGTGTGCCTGAGAGAGAGTGTGTGTCTGAGAGAGTGTGTGTCTGAGAGAGAGTGTGTGTCTGAGAGAGAGTGTGTGTCTGAGAGAGAGTGTGTGTCTGAGAGAGAGTGTGTGTTTGAGAGAGAGTGTGTGTCTGAGAGAGATTGTGTGTCTGAGAGAGAGTGTGTGTCTGAGAGAGAGAGAGAGTGTGTGTCTGAGAGAGAGTGTGTGTCTGAGAGAGAGTGTGTGTGTCTGAGAGAGTGTGTGTCTGAGAGAGAGTGTGTGTCTGAGAGTGTGTGTCTGAGAGAGAGTGTGTCTGAGAGAGTGTGTGTCTGAGAGAGAGTGTGTGTCTGAGAGAGAGTGTGTGTCTGAGAGAGTGTGTGTCTGAGAGAGAGTGTGTGTCTGAGAGAGAGTGAGAGAGTGTGTGTCTGAGAGAGTGTCTGAGAGAGAATGTCTGTGAGAGAGAGAGAGAATGTCTGAGAGAGAGAGTGTCTGAGAGAGAGAGTGTCTGAGAGAGAGAGTGTCTGAGAGAGAGAGTGTCTGAGAGAGAGAGTGTCTGAGAGAGAGTGTGTGTCTGAGAGAGAGAGTGTCTGAGAGAGAGAGTGTCTGAGAGAGAGAGTGTCTGAGAGAGAGTGTCTGAGAGAGAGTGTCTGAGAGAGAGTGTCTGAGAGAGAGTGTCTGAGAGAGAGTGTCTGAGAGAGTGTCTGAGAGAGAGAGTGTCTGAGAGAGAGAGTGTCTGAGAGAGAGAGTGTCTGAGAGAGAGAGAGAGAGAGAGAGTGTCAAAGAGAGAAAGTGTCTGAGAGAGAGAGTGTCTGAGAGAGAGTGTCTGAGAGAGAGTGTCTGAGAGAGAGTGTCTGAGAGAGAGTGTCTGAGAGAGAGTGTCTGAGAGAGAGAGAGAGTGTCTGAGAGAGAGAGAGAGTGAGAGAGAGAGAGAGTGTCTGAGAGAGAGTGTTTGAGAGAGAGAGAGTGTGTCAGAGAGAGAGAGAGTGTGTCAGAGAGAGAGAGAGTGTGTCAGAGAGAGAGAGAGTGTCAGAGAGAGTGTGTCAGAGAGAGAGAGAGTGTCAGAGAGAGTAAGAGAGAGAGAGTGTCAGAGAGAGAGAGTCAGAGAGAGTCAGAGAGAGTGTCTGAGAGAGAGAGTGTGTGTCTGAGAGAGAGTGTGTGTCTGAGAGAGTGTGTGTCTGAGAGAGAGTGTGTGTCTGAGAGAGAGTGTGTGTCTGAGAGAGAGTGTGTGTCTGAGAGAGAGTATGTGTCTGAGAGAGAGTGTGTGTCTGAGAGAGAGAGTGTCTGAGAGAGAGAGAGTGTCTGAGAGAGTGTCTGAGAGAGTGTCTGAGAGAGAGAGAGTGTCTGAGAGAGTCTGAGAGAGAGAGAGTCTGAGAGAGTGTTTGAGAGAGTGTTTGAGAGAGAGAGAGTGTCTGAGAGAGAGAGAGAGTGAGTGAGAGAGAGAGTGTCAGAGAGAGAGTGAGAGAGTGTCTGAGAGAGAGAATGTGTCTGAGAGTGTGTCTGAGAGAGAGAGTCAGAGAGGGAGAGAGAATCAGAGAGGGAGAGAGTCAGAGAGGGAGAGAGAGAGTCAGAGAGGGAGAGAGTCAGAGAGGGAGAGAGAGAGAGAGAGAGTGTCAGAGACGGAGAGAGAGTCAGGGAGAGAGAGAGTCAGGGAGAGAGAGAGAGTCAGGGAGAGAGAGAGAGTCAGGGAGAGAGAGAGAGTCAGGGAGAGAGAGTTCAGAGTCAGGGAGAGAGAGAGTCAGAGAGGGAGAGAGAGTCAGAGAGGGAGAGAGTTCAGAGGGAGAAAGAGAGTTCAGCGGGAGAGAGAGTTCAGAGGGAGAGAGAGTTCAGAGGGAGGGAGAGTCCAGAGGGAGGGAGAGTTCAGAGGGAGGGAGAGTTCAGAGGGAGGGAGAGCTCAGAGGGAGGGAGAGCTCAGAGGGAGGGAGAGCTCAGAGGGAGGGAGAGCTCAGAGGGAGGGAGAGTTCAGAGGGAGGGAGAGTTCAGAGGGAGGGAGAGTTGAGAGGGAGGGAGAGTTCAGAGGGAGGGAGAGTTCGGAGGGAGAGAGAGTCAGAGGGAGGGAGAGAGAGTCAGAGGGAGGGAGAGAGAGTCAGAGGGAGGGAGAGAGCCAGAGGGAGGGAGAGTGTCATAGGGAGGGAGAGAGAGAGAGAGAGTCAGAGATGCCAAGTGTCAGGAAGAAAACATTAATTTTATCGTTGTTCTTTTTTTTTATATACTGTACTTTTCGAAATAAACTTCCGTTTCTATGAAAATTGAAGTTTTTGTTTTTTTGCGGCCCACCTAAACTTAAACCTTGTTTATTTGTCCTGTGTTAGCCTTTGAGTTTGACATGCTTGCTTTACACCATTTACTTGCTAGGTATAATCTCATTAGGTATACTGGATGTGCAGTTGCTAGGTAAAAACTTCTGTTTGCTTTACACCATTTACTTGCTAGCGCCAATATCCTCCGCTTGAGCCAAATAATGTGGTTTTCTGATTGAGTTCAGTAATGTTCAGTCTCAACTTTGGGTATTATGGCATTCAGTCTACACACTTTGGGATACCTTTTACACAGCTCAGCAATTCCTTTTTCCCCAGTAGGGCAGTAGTGAAAGCATTATTCACCATTTGCATACCGAGAGGTACCGCAAGAATCTACAGGCTTTTCTCCCTTTGAGCTGCTATATGGTCGCAGGGTACGGGGACCTCTGGACCTATTCCGGGAGGGATGGGAAGGGGAGACTACCAATACTGATGCTTCAGTGCTTCAGTATGTGGTAGGTCTCAGAGACCGGCTTAGAGATGCTCATGGGGTTGGCACAGGACAATCTTAGCGCTGCTCAGACCTAGCAGAAGACTTGGTATGATCAGAATGCATGTAGCAGAGAGTTCATCCCAGGACAGCAAGCACTTGTTCTCAAACCCACTAGGGAGAACAAATTAATGGCTGCCTGGTCGGGACCGTACCCGGTACTCCGAAAGATGAACGAGAGCAACTATGTTGTACAGGTAGATGCTGAGACAGGGAGGAATAAGATGTATCACATTAATATGTTGAAAGAATACATAGCCCCGAGTGCGGCATCGGTGCTGGCCATTTGTAGCCCACCGATGGGAGATCCAGCGGGCAGCGCTCTGCCAGATCTCTTAGGGAAGGCTAGGCAGACGGGTACTGTAGAGCAGGTGGAGATACGGTCGCAGCTGAGTGCCAGGCAGCGAGCAAAAGCCAGAGCTATGCTAGGTCAGTATAGGGCTCTGTTCATGGATAAGCCGGGCAGGACCCATATCACAGATCACCCATTGCTCACGGGTGATCTGAGACTTCTGCATAAGCATGCTTATAGGGTATCAGCAGAGATTAAGGGCAGTATAGAGAGGGAGGTAGAGATGCTGGCCCTAGGGGTAATTGTACCGTCCCAGAGCCCTTGGGCTTGTCCGGTAGTCCTGGTACCTAAGAAGTACGGGACCACCCGGTTCTGTATGGACTACTGACAGCTCAATGCAGGGACGGTGTCAGATGCTTATCCCATGCCCCGCATTGACAAGTTGCTGGAAGGACTCGCGGGGGCAAAGTATCTGACCTCTATGAATCTCAGTAAAGGTTACTGGCAGATCCCCTTGACCCAGGAGGCTAAGGAGAAGTTAGCATTCACTACCCCATGTGGCCTCTATGAATTCTTAGTGATGCCATTTGGGATGAAGAATGCACCGGCTACGTTCCAACGCCTGGTCAATCGGTTACTGGATGGCATGCAGGGGTTTGCAAGGGCATACCTGGATGACATTGCTCTATTTAGTAATTCGTGGGACTCACATTTAGTGCATGTAGCCGAGGTGCTAGCCAGAATTAGTGAAGCGGGACTCACCTTGAAACCCACAAAGTGCTTAGTTGGGATGGCAGAGGTACTGTACCTAGGGCATAGGGTGGGTGGCGGGCACCTCAAACCAGAGCCAGCCAAAGTGGAAGCAATAGTGCAGTGGCCCGTTCCCAAGACCAAGAAGTAAGGGCAGTGAGCACGGCAATGCCGATGGCCTTTCTCGCCAGGACAGTCCTCATGAACTAACAACCTCAAGAGCTGACTGCCAGCCCAACCACCGGACGAGGTGGTCGGGGCAGAGCCTGCGCTCTGAGTTGGGGGAGGTGTGGCGATTGGGGGTTAATCAGGCCATTAATAAAGGCATTATACCCGGCTGATTAACCCTAAATCGCGTTGGGACTGAAGGAGTTAACTGTATGTGCACCACACTGATATGTTTTCCCCTACACCGTCTTTATTGTCCCTATTTTGCAGCTCAATGCATAGCTGCACTAATAGAAATCTATGTGACCTGTGCCAATTGGTTTTGAGACACAAGGGGGAGCTGTGAGCACTAAACTAAGCGCTGATTGAAGAAGCGTGGCTGTATATGGGTGGCCACTTTGAAACATAGATATCAATTTTTCTAAGCCCTCGACCTCGTAACCGCCAGTTTAATTGATTAAGTGGTTTGCGGTCTAGCTGAATTGGTTTTCTGTCAAAATGTATTAGTTACCTTGTTAGCTTCTCAACTTGAAAGGGGGAAAGTAAATTGACGTGAGAAGTAGGTGAAACCGCAAACCACATCAAAGCCCATTCAATTAAGTAAGCTAACTCGTGCTAGGAGTGAGCTAGCACTCTAATTTTTGGAGTGCAGTTCGGAATAAAGAAACCATACACACACATATCAAGTTTATAGTAGTTGCATAAGCAGAACATACTTTATTAATAAACTGGATTGTACTGATGGTTTTAAATGTAAAGATGGGAGTTTTTTTCTGTCAACCCGGGAATAAATCCTTTAACATGCAAATATGTTAAGGATGAATGAACTTAGGGATTTTTCATCTCTGTACTTCAAAGACACCCTGCAGGTATAGGACCCTCAACCCTATAAAAATGCCTGCGGGCCAGTGTGGCGATGAGAGGGTATATCAGGCCATTAATAAAGGCATTATAGCCGGCTGATTAACCCTAAATCGCAGGGGGAGTGAAGGGGTTAAATGTATGTGCATTACCCTGATGTTTTTTCCCCTGCACTACCTTTATTGTCCCCATTTTGCAGTCTATTCCCTGCCTATGGTAATAAGAATGCATACAAACTGTAGTGTTGGTTTTCAGACACAAGATGGCGTTGTGATCGCTGAACTAAGCGCTGATTGAAGACGCGTCGCTGTGTATGGGAGGGCCGCTTTGAAGTATAGACAGTGTTCGACAATTATATACATTTACTCGCCCGGGGCGGGTGGATTTAACCCCCGGGCGAGTAAATATTGACCCAAGCAGCACACGTGTTTTTTAAATTTCCCGCGCTCGCGCTGCTGCTTTTCCTGCGCTCGCGCTGCAGAAAAAAAAAAAAAGCCGGAGGCGGGTTCATGTTGTTGGGGGAGATTACCCCGCCTCCGGCTCTCTGAGCAGTGGCCTCCCTCCTCAGCGCTTCCACTCCTCCCCCTTCCGGCAGCCAGCCCCTTCCACGCCTGTCTGCCTCAAGCCCCTGCAGGGCCATCTGTCGCCCCCCCACTCCCTCCCATCGGGCCATCTGTCACCCCCCCCTCCCACCCATCAGGCCGTCCTCCCCCCCCTCCCATCGGGCCATCCGCCCCCCCCCCTCCCATCGGGCCATCCGCCCCCCCTCCCATCGGGCCATCCGCCCCCCCCTCCCATCGGGCCATCCGCCCCCCCCTCCCATCGGGCCATCCGCCCCCCCCTCCCATCGGGCCATCCGCCCCCCCTCGTATCGGGCCATCCGCCCCCCCCCCCCCCCTCCCATCGGGCAATCCATCAGCCCTGCTCTTCTCCTGCTCTGATGGCCAGCTCAGATGTTAGCAGGGGAAATCCCCTAACCGGAGCTACTCCCTGCTCTAAGCCTGCTCTATGCAGGGGAAATCCCTCACCCGGTGCTGCCCCCACTGCCATGTGCGACCCCTCCTGCCATGTGGGGGGCCCACTGCCGTGCAGGTGAGTGTTTGTGTGAGTGAGTGTCTGTGTGTCTGTGAGTGTGTCACCCTCTCTCTCCCTCTCCCTGTGTCACCCTCTCCCTCTCCCTGTGTCACCCTCCCTCTCCCTGTGTCAACCTCTCCCTCTCCCTGTGTCAACCTCTCCCTCTGTCACCCTCTCCCTGTGTCACCCTCTCCCTGTGTCACCCTCTCCCTGTGTCACCCTCTCCCTGTGTCACCCTCTCCCTGTGTCACCCTCTCCATCTCTGTGTCGCCCTCTCCATCTCCCTGTGTCGCCCTCTCCATCTCCCTGTGTCGCCCTCTCCCTCTCTCTGTCACTCTCTCCCTCTCCCTCGCACTCTCTTCTTCGCTCTCTCATTCTCTCAGTGTGTGTGTCTCTCATTCTCTCTCTTTCTCTGTGTGTCTCTCTTTCTCTCTCTTTCTCTGTGTCTCTCATTCTCTCTCTTTCTCTGTGTGTCTCTCTTTCTCTGTGTGTCTCTCTTTCTCTGTGTCTCTCTTTCTCCGTGTGTCTCTCTCTTTCTCTGTGTGTCTCTCTTTCTCTGTGTGTGTGTGTGTGTGCCGCTCTCTGTGTGTCTGTCTGTCTCTGTCTGTCTCTCTCTGTGAAGCGCCGACGTCCAGACACTGGTTAAGGGGTTCAGTAAACTAGTCATTCACATCTGGCTTTTATTTCTAGATCCGACATTGACACACACACACACACACGTCTAATTGTAGTATAATGTAATACAATAAATACATTTATGTCAAAAATGAATGTTGTTCTGACTAGGAATTTATTAAATGTATTTTATTTATATATTTTATTTTAAAGCGGGGTTGGGGGTGGGACTAGGGGCGGAGTTGGGGGCGGGACTAGGTGGCGAGTAGATTTTTTGGTTGGGCGAGTAGATTTTTGGGTGATTTGTCGAACACTGAGTATAGATATCCATTTCCAAGCACTAGACCTCGCAACCGCAAAGTCAATTGAATAAGTGGTTTGCGGTTAAACTGAAGTGGATTCTGTCAAAATGTATCTCTCATCATGTTAGCGTCCTAAGTTGAAAGGGAGAAAGTCTTTTTGATGTCGGAACTACGTTAACCACGAAAACCACAATAGAGACCTTTAAATTAAGTACGCTAACTTGCGAACCAAGTGGGCTAGCAATCTAATTTTTGGAGTGCATCCCAGAATAAAGAAACCATGCACCCACATATGAAGTTTATTCCCATAGCATAAGCAGAACACATTGTTTCAATAAACTGTCTTATACTGTTAGTTTTAAATGTACAGTCGGGGAAAAACTTTTTCTGTAAGCCTGGGAAAAATCCTTTAGCATGCAAATATGCCAAGTGTGGATGAGCTGAGGGTATTTTCCTCCCTGCACTTCAAAGAGCCCCTGCTAAGTGGGAGACTCTGAGTCTAGTGAAGTACCTGGTTGAAAAGCCTTAGAGATTCAAAGTATGAAAATGGCCAGGAAGTTGCTGAGTGCCAGATCCCGGTACTCAGCATGAGCCATTCACACTTTGGGACCAAACCCTAGACTGAGGGTCGCCAAGTTAGAGGTGGACCCCCGGTATGGTAAACCGCATAGGTGTCAGGCTGACACATGCGTTTAGCAAACTGGAAAGCTCTTTTTGCCCGCTCTGCAAACTCCGGGCAAATCGGGGATTGGTGTGTTAAATGTTCCCACAGAGGGGATTGGGCATGCATGTTAGAGACAGGACGGTGAACCCTATAAACATGTCTGCCGGGCTATCCCCGGTGTAATTCATGACTTATCCAAGCTTTGCTCAAGATTCTGTTCAAGTACAGCGGTAGCGGTTCCAGGAAGCAAGGGATTAACAACATCGTAACTAAGGATTTCCCCCTACTTCAGGAATTCGTTAGCTCTGGAGAGTCCCGAACGAATTCTAACAAACTAGAACGAAATTCTTTCACTTGGCGGAGATATTAGGTCGGCAACTTGCGACCTA
>NC_134502.1:9247970-9278389 GCF_040206685.1 Ascaphus truei
GAGGGAGGGCGGGAGGCAGGCAGTGCTGGGAGTTTGCTGGGCGACATGTGATTATCCCCCAGCAGACTTTTCAGCGTTGGGGAGGGGGCGGGGCTACAGACGGCAGGGTAAAGTATCCAAGCTGCAGTCATGAAATCATTCTGAAGAATGATTTCATTGGCTGCCTTGGTCCCTGTGACGCTGCTTCAGCTCCAAGAAACGAAATTTTCGTTTACTGAAGCTGTCGTCAGCAGCAACTCCTGGCTTCGGAGGCAGGCCAGTAGCTACCCTGACAACAAGTATTCAAATTGAATACTTTGTTGCTCACGGCAGCACGCACGTCAGCACGCCCTGCCCCCGAAGCCAGCACCCTGAACGAGGCCTTAGAATAGTATATCGAAAAATATCATTTTAACAGTGTGACGTGAGGGGGTAACCAGGCTCGATAATAAAGGTTAAGCCCACTTGGTTACCCCTGATCTGTGTTTTGAGGTCCTAGAGTGTCAGCTCCTGGGCCTGGCTGTCGTATATGCATTACTGTGACTGTGTGTAAATTCTGCGACAATACAGTATTTATGCCTTTCCAGGAGAGCTAGCAAGCAGAGATTGCGGGGCTGGGAGTTCCAGAGTGGGTTTTGCAAGGAAAGTCTTGTCAGATTGTGGCTATGTAGTGGGGTCCCCGAGTTACGGGATACCACAAAGATGTACCAGAGAATCAGGTAAGAGTCTCGGGCACATTGAAGCAAAGTGCTCCGGTCAAAATCCTACCCTGGGAACGTTCTTGCGACTCACCGCCAGGATTCCCTGCTTCAGAACAGACTGGAAAGGTAAAAAGGGTATGTAACCTATCCTCCCGGCCGCTACATCTTTTTCTGGACCTTTCCAGTGTAAGTCCTGTTAGGTGCAGGTAGTGAAAGGGTAATTGCTTCAAAAAGGCCTGTGTGTTTTTGCAGCTTTGGATGTATCATTAATATCCATGGGCGGGCCTTAGCAACAGTCAGTGAGTGCCAGCCTGAGGGAAGGATACTAATTGGTCATCACATACTTCAGATGAACCAATCAGTATTCAACCTGCTCTGTTAAGGGGCAGGGTGTCACAACTCGCGGTCCCTCGCGCGCCCCCGCGCATACTCTGCACACCCGCACATACCTCCGCTCCGGCCCGACACCTGCTGGCAACCTTCCGCGCTGTCCTCCTCCGTCACGCGCCTCTCCCCGCTGACGCGCTGCGCTGGCGCAGTCCCCGCACCACGGGATTGGAGGGCAGAAGCGAGATGCGTCACTGGCGTGTGACGCACGCTTGCGACGCTCACAACGCTCCCGAGCGACGAGTTAAGAGGAACTCATTAGTTCCAGTGCTGCCAGCTGCCTCTTCCCCTCCGACCTATCCCTGCTCCTCCCGAGGGGCACGCCCCCGCTCCACCCCCTGGGGTGATTGGTTCTTGCCTGCTACTTATACTCAGCTGTGCCACTGGCACTTCGGCTGAGCATAGACTCTGTTACCTGGTGTTTGCCTCTGCTTCCCTTGTCTTGTTCTCTTGTACTAGTTCTGCTACCCGTGTACCGACTCTACCTGCCTTTGGAACCTTCGCTCTCTGGAACCCCGACCTTGGCTTGAACTTTGACCATCTGTATCTCTCCTGCCCTGACCCTTGGCTCCGGACACTGACCATCCGCTCTTCTCCAGCTCTGACCTTGGCAATAGTACCTCACTCGCTCTGGACCTCTCCCGCATCGGAATCGGCAAGCATACGTTTACTCTCACTTCTCCTGCACTAGACTCGGCCAGCAAGAATACTCTACATTCCGGACGGGATCCCCGTGTCTGTGGCTGGTTGTTACTATCCCATCTCAGCACAGGGGTCTCGTCTAGTTTGTGGCGAGCACAGCGTAACATTATGCTCAGCCCCACAAATGTAGACCCCGCTGGGGTGGGTGATATGGTGGCATCTCATGCCGCTATGTTCTCCAAGCTAGAGAAGTATTTGGAACAATCCGACCTACGCATGGACGCCTTACAAATGGACTTCCAGACCCTTTTTGTGCAAGTACAGCAGGCTAACGCTCCCACCTTTTCTCCACCTCCGCTGGCTTCCCCGGTTAACCCTTGCTCTTCTGACCCACGACTTCCTGCTCCCCATCGGTTTGCCGGAGATCCCCTAGAATGTCGTGGGTTCCTCAATCAGTGTTTCATACAATTTGAGCTGACTCCCTCCCGGTTTCCTTCTTCCAGAACCAAGGTAGCCTACATTGTCTCGCTGCTTACAGGTGACGCGTTGGGCTGGGCCTCTCCCATTCTGCTAGGCAGAATTTTGATTCCTGTCTCCCTCTCTGTCCCTGGCCTCTCGGTCGCTGCATCCGCCTTCATCGATTCCGGTTCCGAAGGGAACTTTATTGATCATGAGTTCGCTAGGCAGAATAAAATTCCGCTTGAGAGTAAGAGGATCCCGGTAGGACTTGAGGCCATTGACGGTCGCCCTCTGCAGCCGGCACTCATCGTCCTACAGACCACCGAACTGTCCCTCCTGGTTGAGCAAAACCACAGTGAGAAGATTTCTTTGGATGTCATCCACTCGCGTCGGCCTAAATCATTTTGGGCCTACCATGGCTCCAGCGCCATAATCCACACATTGACTGGATTAAACCCAGACCCATATCCTGAAATCAACAGTGCTCCACGACCTGCGGCACCTCCCGGCAGACCATCTGCAGTGTGAAGAATTCCGAGGAAGTACAGTGTTCTCTACCCGACTGTTATTCTTCCTTCAGAGATGTCTTTGACAAAGTCAAATCCGAGGTCCTTCCCCCGCACCGACCCTTTGACTGTCCTATTGACCTCTTGCCTGGGTCAGTTCTTCCTAGAGGGCGATCATGTCCCCTTTCTCTCCCAGGGACTAAAGCCATGTCGTACTACATCCGAGAGAATCTCCAGAAGGGGTTTGTAAGAGGACATGTGCAGAGGTATGCAATGGAGACTGTTTTAAGGTGAAATTAAATACGGCTTTTATTGCGCCTGTTTCTTTAACACAAGAAAACATCCAAACGTATGCAAATAAGGGGTCAAACAAAGCTTCTGTTCCACTTGGGAGTATTTCTAGTTAAATCTATGCAGTCCACAACTCCCTTTAGATTAGCATGTCTCCCAGCCCCAAACATATATCTTGATATGTGCAGATATACAAAAAGTCTTAGAAAGGAAAGTCTTATCTGTCTCTTGTAGGGGAAGGCTTCTTTGTTCTCCAGGTTTAGAAGTATTTTCCCCTGTGTCTTGCTGGCAGCGTGCAGTCTCTTCTGGCAGGCACAAGACGTCTGTCTCCTTGTTCAGCTCACAGGTGTGCTAAGGAGTCTCACTTCCTGTCTCAGAGGCAGACTTTTTCTAACACCTCTAATCAGCCATGTGCTGGTCATTTAACCAGCAGACTGCTGGATTAGAGGAAAGTTTTCTGAACAGAGTAAGTCCCCTGTTACAGGGTTCATCAGAAAGTCTTCCTCCCCCGCGGGAGCGGGCTTCTTCTTCGTCAAGAAGAAAGACGGCACCCTTCGTCCTTGTATCGATTACCGTGGCTTAAACAAAATTACCATCAAAAACCGGTATCCCCTGCCTTTGATTTCCGAATTGTTCGATCGTCTTCAGGGGGCAACCATCTTTTCCAAATTGGATCTACGTGGTGCATACAACCTGGTAAGAATTCGACAAGGCGACGAATGGAAAACGGCCTTTAACACCAGAGAAGGTCATTACGAGTGGTGAAAAAGAATTAAAGTACGCAACTAAATAACCACAAGTGATAGTATCAAGTGATATACAGCAAGTGAATACTGCACAAACCCCTAAAATTAAACTAAATAGTTAAAACCACATATTACCACAGTGTGATAAAATAATTAAAATTGTACAAAACCATGACAAGTGGCTAATAATAGCGTCTGCAGCCGTAAATATGGGGGTGGCCCAGCACCCCCTTGACACTGGAGAAATGGAAACAAAAAAACAGCGCAAAACACAAATAGTGAAATAAATCAAGATATTATTACATAAAATGTAGGGATAAATATTCTGCGTACATCAAAAGAATAGAACATGAGCATTGAGTGTGCAAAGCACACAAGTTACCAATTGGCAGATAGAAGTTCAGGAATCAGGAACAGGTCCCTCTGGTAGGCATCTCAGATTGTATCCGTATGATTCCTCCTATGGATGAGTAACCGGTAGTAGTAGACCCGCCTCAGAAGGATCCCTCCCTCGGTCGGGTGGTCTCAGGAGCATCCAAAGTTAATTTTAAAAGATTAGCACGACAGCAGTCCTCTGACTAAACAGTGAAGGGGACCACAACACTCTGAGTGTGCTCTAAAACCGGCACAGCAACAGCCGGGAGCGGTCACTCTTACAGCAGTGTCCTCAGTTAGAGGTGTCGTCGCTCCTTCACAGTGCGTCGCGCTATGACGTCACAGTGGCGGTCTACACGATCCAATTCACAGGGATGGAAAAAGTTTCAATAATGCCAGTATACATAGAGAATAAGCAAAAACCTACTAGGCATAAGTAAATAATTAATCCTACGCGTTTCATAGTATAACACTACTTCATCAGGGAATAACAATGTCATTTCCCAGAGGCACTAAATACCCCTCATGCCCTACCCATTGGTTGGCTAATTAGCCTATGGCTTCCAATCAGATTGGCAGGGCAGCAGTCAATGTGACTGGAGAAATGAAATCACAATAAAACAACAACTTTAGTAGTATTAAACAAGGAAAAAAAGAAAAAATAAAATAAAAGATAATCTGCAATAAAAGAAACACAATATTAAAATACATTCGGGTCATAAACTATAACGGGCATCAACCACGGGGGGAGGGGGGAAAGAATATTTAAAAGGAGAGTAGTATTTAAAATAAAGCCCAAACATCCACATCCTCATGTCCTACCAACGTATTGATAACCACATGCACATTCCAATAAGTATACTATAAACATTGAAGTACACAAAATAAAATCTTCAATGGGGAAAACTTCGCTAGTTGTTTTAGATACAATCCTATTCCTATCTGGATATAAACATTTGCATATTGAACATTTGCCGCAAGCATGGTTCCCTTTAGGTTTTGTACCTAACCAGCCTCTCTGTAACATTCTATCTGGGGTTGGGTGAATATCACTGGGAGCTAGCAGATTTTTCAGATTCCTAGCTCTCCTATATATAAACCGTGGTTTGTTAACCAAATGCGCCCCCAAAATTGGATCGTTACAAAGGATACCCCAATGTTTTATAAAAATATTCTCTATATCTTTGTGTACAGAATTAAAATCAGTAATGAAAGCAACATCAACATTCATATTAGTTGTATTATGAGTCTTGTTAGTTCTAGGAGTCAGCATTTTATTTTGGTCCAAATGTCGTACCTTATCAATTTATTTTTCAAGTAGTTCCCTAGGATATCCTGTCTCTCTAAACCTATGAAAAAGCTTATTTGCCTGAGTATTAAAAACCTCAATATTTCTACAATTTCTTCTTAGTCTTATAAATTGTCCTCCTGGAATATTCTTTTTCCAGGAGTTCTTATGGTTACTATTTGCCATAAGAAGATTGTTCGTGTCGACCTCATTGAAGAAAGTCTCGGTCTCGACACCTCCATCCACTGATGCTGTAAGTCTAAGGTCAATAAAGTCCATCTGGACAGCATCTGTTTTATGTGTAAAGACAAGATTATACTCATTCTCATTAAGATATGTCATAAACACATTGGCTGATTCTACATCGCCATCCCAGACACACAGAATGTCATCTATGTAGCGTCGCCACAAGATGACATTCCTGTGAAAGAGGTTACCAGACAAAATAAAATTGGACTCCCATTCCCCCACATACAGGTTTGCGAAACTCGGGGCAAGCCTTGTCCCCATAGCGGTTCCGCAAACCTGTATGTAGAAGTCAGACAGGAATAGAAAATAATTATGTTCAAGTATAAATCCTATCGACTGTAAAGTAGGATAAATTTCCTGTTAAGTGGATGTAATTGAGGGTCTGCTTCGAGAAAAGAACTTACGGCCTACATCCCCTTTTGATGGGGTATATGGGTATATAAGGCTTGTATATCACAGGTGAGCCATATGTAGGAACTTTTCCATTCAAACCCACTAAAGAGATTCAAGACCGCAGTGGAATCCTTTAAATATGATGCGATCTTGCCTACATATGGCTGAAGAAAAAAATCTACATATTGACTAAGATTGGCAGTCATAGATTGTATGCCTGAAACAATGGGGCGGCCAGGAGGGTCCACCTAGGATTTATGCATCTTTGGCAGATGATAGAAAATTGGGATCCTAGGAAATTCTGAATATAAAAATGCAAATTCTGTAGACGAAATAATGGATAGGGAGACTGCATTATCTAATAGTACCATTAGGAGGCGCAAAAACCCAATAGTAGGGTCCTTAGTCAATTTTTTATAAAAAAATGCATCGTTCAAAGTCTTAGTGCTTCCTTTTCATAATCTGGTCTATTTTGCACGACCACACCCCCACCTTTATCTGCCGGTCTAATAATAAGGCCTTTGTTGTCTCTCAAAATTTTTAGTTCTAGAGTCTCCATGATGTTAAGATTATGTTTATTATCTCCTGTCTTGAAATTACATGACAGGGAATTGAGCTCATTATTAACCATATTAAAAAATGTGTCTATATGATGATCTTTGGAATGTGCCGGGTAAAATTTGGATTGTGGTTTAAAAGAAGTATGCAGAATAGTTGGCCCAGTCTCTAAATTTAAATTAGAATCAGAATTAATCGGAACAACATCAGAAATAAAATCCCTATCTTGTTTTAGGAAATGTCTTTTCAAAGTGATATTCCGTGTAAATTTATGAAGATCCTTAAACAATTGGAAGGAGTTTGGTCCACAGGATCTAGAGAAAGTCAAACCCCTTCCTAATACAGTGGCGGCCGCCTTTAGCCTCGTGCAGCCGTAGCGGCGCAACTCTGATAACCGCGGACAGATGCATTTTGGTTTTTTTTTGTCCGGAGTGTATTGCGGTATTTTAGCGCTCGTAATATTAGCATTTTATTATCGCTGTCTGCAATACTGCAATACCGTCTAAAAACTCAGGAGGGCCTTCGCGAGCTGTTGTCTTCGAAGTCTAATACTTTAGCAGTTCAACCTACGTCAGAACACAGACTGCGTGTGCGCGCGCAGTAATTGTAAATTTGCATATTTATACATGCATTTGCAGTGCTGTATGTCTCATTTGAAAATTGTTGAAATGCATAGGCGTGTACAGTACTGTAACAGTGTCACATTTCGGCATATACAGCGCTCTCCCCTCGCTCGCCCCCCCACACACACAGGATAATTTACTGCACTGCAGTATTTCAACTTCTTATCTTCTCTACAGTGCAGTACACCTCTCCCACACCATTCCTTTGAATGTATGTCTTTCTGGTTCCAATCACATTCCTGCTTGCTTGCGAAGTTCAAGAGTGATTTTTTATTTTTATTTTCTCCACAAGCCTGCCTAAACCATCTTGATATTACGATATTCAATCTGTGCTGTAGCTTTTGACTGCGACACTGTGCGTTTAACTGCACATGGCTGATTTGTATGCTTTTTATGTACTGTATTTGGGGGTGTAGGGGTCAAATTATTATGATGACCTGCCTTTTGAACATGTGCCATTTCTTTGAACTGCAGTACAGCTAATCCTTCATGCAGCTGTACCCTGTACCCCCCTCCCCCACGCACACACACAAGGCTCGCTCAAAGATTTGAACCTCTTATCGACAGACACCTCTACAGATCCGTTCAGTTTCTGAAGCTTGCCATTGTGTTTTTAATCCGTCCCTAGCCGAGCATCACCTCTCTGCGCCTGCGTGTAATTCTCTTTGGGATGGGAGCTACAGTACATAGCTGATAATTACTGCGCATGCGTCTGTAAATTCACCACTGCTTGCTTGCGAAGTTCAAGAGTGAGTGACCAAAAAATATATATATTTTTTTCTCCTCATTTTTTATTTTTATTTTCTCCACAAGCCTGCCTAAACCTTCTTGATATTACGATATTCAATCTGTGCTGTAGCTTTTGACTGCGACACTGTGCGTTTGACTGCACATGGCTGATTTGTATGCTTTTTATGTACTGTATTTGGGGGTGTAGGGGTCAAATTATTATGATGACCTGCCTTTTGAACATGTGCCATTTCTTTGAACTGCAGTACAGCTAATCCTTCATGCAGCTGTACCCTGTACCCCCCTCCCCCACGCACACACACAAGGCTCGCTCAAAGATTTGAACCTCTTATCGACAGACACCTCTACAGATCCGTTCAGTTTCTGAAGCTTGCCATTGTGTTTTTAATCCGTCCCTAGCCGAGCATCACCTCTCTGCGCCTGCGTGTAATTCTCTTTGGGATGGGAGCTACAGTACATAGCTGATAATTACTGCGCATGCGTCTGTAAATTCACCACTGCTTGCTTGCGAAGTTCAAGAGTGAGTGACCAAAAAATATATATATTTTTTTCTCCTAATTTTTTATTTTTATTTTCTCCACAAGCCTGCCTAAACCTTCTTGATATTACGATATTCAATCTGTGCTGTAGCTTTTGACTGCGACACTGTGCGTTTGACTGCACATGGTTGATTTGTGTGCTTTTTATGTACTGTATTTGGGGTGTAGGGATCAAATTATTATGATGACCTGCCTTTTGAACATATGCCATTTCTTTGAACTGCAGTACAGCTAATCCTTCATGCAGCTGTACCCTGTACCCCCCTCCCCCACGCACACACAAGGCTCGCTCAAAGATTTGAACCTCTTATCGACAGACACCTCTACAGACCCATTCAGTTTCTGAAGCTTGCCATTGTGTTTTTAATCCGTCCCTAGCCGAGCATCACCTCTCTGCGCCTGCGTGTAATTCTCTTTGGGATGGGAGCTACAGTACATAGCTGATAATTACTGCGCATGCGTCTGTAAATTCACCACTGCTTGCTTGCGAAGTTCAAGAGTGAGTGACCAAAAAATATATATATTTTTTTTTCTCCTCATTTTTTATTTTTATTTTCTCCACAAGCCTGCCTAAACCTTCTTGATTTTACGATATTCAATCTGTGCTGTAGCTTTTGACTGCGACACTGTGCGTTTGACTGCACATGGTTGATTTGTGTGCTTTTTATGTACTGTATTTGGGGGTGTAGGGATCAAATTATTATGATGACCTGCTTTTTGAACATATGCCATTTCTTTGAACTGCAGTACAGCTAATCCTTCATGCAGCTGTACCCTGTACCCCCCTCCCCCATGCACACACACAAGGCTCGCTCAAAGATTTGAACCTCTTATCGACAGACACCTCTACAGACCCATTCAGTTTCTGAAGCTTGCCATTGTGTTTTTAATCCGTCCCTAGCCGAGCATCACCTCTCTGCGCCTGCGTGTAATGCTCTTTGGATGGGAGCTACAGTACATAGCTGATGATTACTGCGCATGCACCTGTAAATTCACCACTGCTTGCTTGCGAAGTTCAAGAGTGAGTGGCCAAAAAAAAAATATATTTTTTTGTTTCTCCTCATTTTTTATTTTTATTTTCTCCACAATGTGACGATAGCTTATGACAGGTTGTAATTTACACAAAATAACTAGGTTTGAACTGAACGAGGCTTAGATATAATAAAGTATATTTATTCCTTTGGATAGGTGAACACACGATATAGAACAGTAACAGGTAAGAAGTACACTTACTTTGGGGATGGGGGATGAGAAGTATGTTGCAAAGCAATTCTCCCGCAATCAGATACAATCAAGATGATATCAGAAGAACACAGGATAAAGGGTTGACCACAGATTATATACCTTTTGTAACCCTATCCTTAACATTAAGTACAGGTGATTGGTCAGTAATTACCTGTAGCCACTCTCTAACGTGGGAACACATTTTGATACATGCCCCCCTGCTAGTTTGCACATGCTCAGTTGGACTCTGGGGTCTCATTTCTGCAGCCCCACATTTACATCAGGAATGCCAGCCAGTCTACTAAATGGAATTTCTGGCAGGATACCCTTTGTTGTGAGGTATTAAATGGGACACTTATAGACTGCTCTGGTTTGAGTCATCTCCGCCCTCCTGTAAACAGTGTAGGTGATAAACTCCTTTGAACAGCACTTAAATTCTAGACATTGGGACGCTTTCCCTGACCATCTGCTGCCTTATGGCCAAGGGAATTTCCTCTGGTTCCTGTCCATACCTTGAGACACAGTATTAAAGATAAAACCCAAACATATTAAAATATCCGGTTCCGTTGGGTCCAGCGGGTCCAAACTTCCCAGTTCTCAATGCCGGAACTGGGACACCCTATGGTCCAATTTCCGACTTGCTACGACCTTCGGAACCGGAGTTACACAAATACACCTTAAACCGTTTCCTATTTTAATACAAAAATCTCCGCTGTAAATTAAATCACGGTTTTTCACTAAATCCCCATTGAAAACAACGGGCTTCGTCGCCATAGACTTTCAATGGCAAACCGCCGCCATTGGCGGCTATGGGAATCTGCCGCCATAGACTTTCAACGGGGCAACGCCGCCATTGAAGTCAATGGGGTTTTTTCGCAATAGCCGGTCAATGGAGATTGGCCGCCATTGAAGTCTATGGGAAAAGTCCCGAACTTTCAAGGGGGTCCATACTTCGTCGGGTTGGTCCAAGAAGGTCAAGGATGGTTCTGCAGCGATGCCGGAGCAGTGACTACAGGTACCCCAAACCCTGGCCCTCTGGACCCTGCGGAACCGGAGATATGGATTCCTAAATTTCAGCTTTTTACACTTAGACGTTTTCTTGAGCTGTTTCTGCCACCGCCATTGGAGCCTATGGCGCGAGCCGCTCTTCTCGGTCTGACCCTTATCGGGGGTCCAGGATTCGGGGACCCGGTTGTGGTCAAGTGGGGGGAGGCCTAGGAACTAGGGGCAAAAAGAATTTTATTTCTAGGTGCTCTAGAACTGTTTATTCCCACGCCACTTGTCGTTGAACTTGACTGCTAAGTGATCAAAGCTCTCTTTTAGAAATTGTATCCGCTTTGCGGTTTTGCGGTTTGGACGGCAGCCAACTCGTTCTTGGAAAGGGCCGTCGAGGAATCTCCATTGAAGTCAATGGGCCCATTGACTTACAATGGGAAACCGCCGCTCCTCCTCTCGGACGCTACCTGCTGGTCTTCACAGGAAACAGGACCGAAACAGCAAGATTCGCCATTAGAATGCATTGAGCCCTAATGGCGGCCTATGGGACCCTGCAAAATGGTGTCTGAAAAGGCGGGAAAATTACACAAAGGGCTATAATCATTAAAGAACTATTAACCCTTGTACTCCCGGATGGATCCTAGTGTGTGTGTGATGCAGACACTGATATAACACTAAAACATGGGAACAGGGGAATATACATTTTCATGTTATAACAAGGGTTAAATCACATTTCTGGACCTCAGCCCAGTTAACCCCTTGTCTCCCTGGTGAGGTCAGGGGATGGCCAAATGGGGTGCAATCCCTTTAATACCGGGCCACCCCCTTTCTCCCTCTACACACAAGCCTTCCTAAACCTTCTTGATATTACGATATTCAGTCTGTGCTGTAGCTTTTGACTGCGACACTGTGCGTTTGACTGCACATGGTTGATTTGTGTGCTTTTTATGTACTGTATTTGGGGGTGTAGGGATCAAATTATTATGATGACCTGCCTTTTGAACATATACCATTTCTTTGAACTGTAGTACAGCTAATCCTTCATGCAACTGTGCCCTGTACCCCCTCCCCCACGCACACACAAGGCTCGCTCAAAGATTTTAACCTCTTATCGACAGACACCTCTACAGAGCCATTCAGTTTCTGAAGCTTGCCATTGTGTTTTTAATCCGTCCCTAGCCGAGCATCACCTCTCTGCGCCTGCGTGCCTAATTTTCCTATTGTTGTCGTCTTAGAGTCACCTCTCTGTAATCCTCTTTGGGAAGGGAGCTAGCTGATGATTACTGCGCATGACTCACACATCCACCCCCCCAACCCTTTGAGGCTTTGTTTACGGTAACGCTTTTGAAAATCCCTTCTCAAATTTGATATGTAAATTTGATTTGCACAGCACTGTGAAATTGAGAGTTAAAAAAAACATTATCTGATTCATGTTGTTGATGCAGTAAATTACCACTTTTTGTCATTCTTTCTTTTCTTTGGTGTAGGTGTGTGGGGTGTTGTCAATGATTATGATTATCATGAATGTAAATAAATATTTATTTTATCAGGAAAAAAAAACAAATATAAAAATAATCATGAATAATACAAAATGCAGTCTTTATTAAGTTCTTCTGTCAGATGGAAATTGAGGGCCGGTGGATAATCTTGAATAATGCACATTGATAATAATATTAATTAATAATATATAATATATAATAATATATATATAGTAATATAATTTTTTCCGTCTTTATCTTCTTCCTCATTCTGTGTACAGTACAGTAGTTCATTGAGAGAGGAGAGGTTTTGTGTACATCATGACTGCAGTTTAGATACTGTACACTTAACTGTACAAACAGTTCACAAACTTTACACGATACCCCTCTCTCCCCCAGTCCATCCTTTTTTTCTGAAAATACAAGAAAACAAAAAATGAGTGCAGTTATGTGCTTACTGTATTATGGCATTGTGTGCTGTATAGTACTGTCAAACTAGTCTATACTGGAACTACTGTATACTGTGACTACTGTTAAATACTTCATAACCAGATGGCTGGTGCTTCTCTCTCTGGAAAGAAAAAAATTGAGCAGTTAGGTGCATACTGTATTATGGCATTGTGTACTGAATAGCTACTCCATATTGGACTACAGTATGCAGTTAGTACTGTCAAACTAGTCTATACTGGAACTACTGTATACTCTGACTACTAGGAAAGAAAAAATCTGTGCCATATTTACCTGTATCATACTGTACTTACAATACTACAGTACAGTAATATACCATACTACCTTCCTGATGCTTGCCCATTACGTGCGATCACAATGGGCAACACAGTCGCAATATGGTCAATATATTTATTGCATCGTTCCACGGTGAGTACATCGTTCCAAAAACTCAATATGCCTTGCGCCAACTGATCCTTTTTGGAGGGTTTCACGACTTTTCGGATATGGTCCTTCAGCTGATGCCAGACCATTTCGATAGGATTGAAGTCTGGCGATCTGTCATTGGAAGGGGAAAAAAAGGACAATTAGTTTAAGAGATACAGTACACAGTAAAAACAGTGGGAAAAAATGAGACACGGTTACCGCACTTACTCCACTGGCGTCTTCACCCAATTGATACCGCGCTCAAGGATATGCGCTGTTGACGTGGTGTGATTCGAATCGTTGTCCTGGTAGAAACGGTGACCATCCGGGAACTCACGTGTGATATATTCCACAATCTCAGGCACAATTTTGTCTTGGAAGAAAGCTTTATTCATGATTCCTATAACAAGAAAAGAAAAGTGCGCAAAAAACTGCACACTAGTACAGTACAGTACGTAAGGCAAAAGCGTGTGACATACATTTTACTGTACCTTCAAAGATGACGATTCATCCTGGTCCACGCCTAGAGATGGCACCCCACACATGCATCTTCACTGGGTGTTTTGGACGTGGCTTCATAGATATGCAACCTTTTTTGTGGAATGCAAAGGTGGCAAATCTCTCCAGCGAAACAGTAGACTCATCAGTGAAGATGCAATCCTGGAAAATGTCTCCACTGTCGATCCATGCCTGGGCCTGGACCCCTCTCTTGATTTTGTTAACGTCCCTTATCATAGGGTACACTCTGTAATGACAAGGAATAAATAATTTTAGAAGTACAGTACAGTTTCTTAAACAACACTTTTACCTCCTGTACTGTCCAGTACTAACCACTAACCATATTTCCATCCAATTCTGCATCTCATCTTCTTTATGCTGGTCTCGCATACAGTGAGATTATGATTTTGCTGCAGAGTGTATTTGACCCTTAATGCACTCTTCTCATCATTCTCTTCACTTATTTTGTCGACCAGAAGTGTTGTCTTCCTACAATGAGAGACAGGGGGTGCTCAATGCTACATCCCATTGACAAAACATATATGATAAAAAGTATAAAGTAAAATACTTCAATAATAATAATAATATTAAATACTTGGTTATTTGGTTAACCCTTTGGCCAAAGCGTCATAAGCCTGCATACCAACGTCAAGGTATAACCAAATTAATGCAGGCCCTACACTGCACTACACTGTGAACCCTTCCTTTACCTCTGTAAGGGGGGAAGAATCATTAAAGGTCTTGTTCCTGCAGCAAATGAAATGACCTCCCAAGTTAAAAAGGTGAAGGAGGAGGAGTGAGCTCTGGGGGGAGGTGCCACAGCCTCCAATTGACTGCTACCAGTCAGACATAGATTAACGCACATTCCCAGCTAGCTCAAACTCCCACACCCACCACATGATGAATATATATTTATGTCAACCAGAGAGCTACTGAGCGTGGCAATTGCATACAACAAGAGACAGGGGGTGCCCAATGCTACATCCCATTGACAAAACATATATGATAAAAAGTATAAAGTAAAATACTTCAATAATAATAATAATATTAAATACTTGGTTATTTGGTTAACCCTTTGGCCAAAGCGTCTTAAGCCTGCATACCAACGTCAAGGTATAACCAAATGAATGCAGGTCATACACTACACTACACTGTGAACCCTTCCTTTTACCTCTGTAAGAGGGGAAGAACCATTATAGGTCTTGTTCCTGCAGTAAATGAAATGACCTCCTGTAGGCGGATGCTCACAGAGGTATGCAAGGGAGACTGATTATAGTGAAATTAAATAAGACTTTTATTGCGCCTTTTCCTTAACATCAGGAAACCATCCAAACAAGGGGTAAACAAAGCTTCTATTCACTTGGGAGTGTTTCTAGTGAAATACTATGCAGTTCAAAACTCCCTTAGATAAGCATGTCTCCTAGCCCCAAACATATAGCATGAAATGAACAGATATAAAAAGTCTTGTAAATAAAAGTCTTATCTGTTCCTTGTGGTTTGGAGGGAAAATCTTCTCTGTCCCTGGTTGCTACCTTTTCTTCAGGGTTTGTCAGCATTCAGGTTTAGAAGTTTCCCCTGTGTCTTGAAAGCAGCTCTGCCGTTTCTTCTGGCAGGGCTCAAGACAAGTGTCTCCAAGTTCATCTCAGGTGTGAGCTAAGGAGTCTCTCTTCCTGTCTCAAAAGACAGGCTTTTCTAAGCCATCTAATCAGGCAGGTGGTGTTTGTTAATTGACTACCAGCAGTTAACCACCACACTGCTGGATTAGAGGCACATTACCTGAACAGGGATAACTCCCCAGTTACATACCTCCCCTGTTTGTGGGAAGCTCGGGCTTGCCATGGTTAAAGCTCATCCTTCCACTCTCATTCTAGATATCTCTGTGACTTGAATGAGAGTGGATGGAGGAAGAGAACCCTCAGTCCTGTTGGGATTGGAGCCCTTTCTCCAGTTTATTCGTGTCTCCTCCTGAAGGTGCTTGAGATCAGCACTCCTCAGTCGCTCGAGGAGGACTTTTTCTAAGTATAGTCTTTTTGCTATGTGCGCGGTCATAAGATTTCCCTCGCGTCGGGTGCTTGTCTTATTGTAGGCATACTGTATGGCAGCAGTTGCAGAGCGTTTCAAAACAGCCCTTTCAGTTTTCCACTCTTGAAGCTGTCTCTCTGCCCTTTTCCCACTCAATGGGGTTGCTAGTTCAGCCTCTTTGGGGTTAAATTGCAATTCCACACCCACTTCCAGAGAATGTCCTATCTTTTCAGCTTCATCAGCTAAGGATTCTTCTGGTTTTGATTCAGCACGTGTACCTTCTTTTGTTGCCTGTTGGGTGGCTGAAGGTTTTGCTAGTGCTTGTTTAGGTGGTTCAAATTTTGCAACCTTGTCTTTCAGATGAGCGGTATTCCCAGCTCTCACTGTACCCTTGTCTTCATGGGTTTTTGAGGCTGTGGGATACTGACGCTTGGTCGGGGTCAATACTTGTCCTTGTAGGACTGTAATCTCATCCGCGAGAGATCCCTGTTTTTTGAGTGCATCTTGCAAGTCTCTTCTCAGGGAATTTATCTGCATGCTTTGCTTTCTCTGAGCTTGCTTCCACATTTTTATTGCATTGTGAAGCACTATGAATTTCTTTGCTCGGGCCACAGTTACTTGTTTTAGTTTCTGGACCTTCTTGTGCTCCCTTTTGTGCCGGGTCACCTGGGTTCTAACCTTGGCCTCTAGCGATGCTTTGGTGATGCTCAGGGTAGCCTTCAGTTTCTCATGCTGCTTTGCGGGGACATACTGGGTCATCAGACGTTCCTGCAGCACTTGAATTTCTTTAACAGCCTGCAGATTGTCTTCCTGCAGAGTTCGCTGCTTCTCCTCGGCCTTCTCGAGGTGTGAACGCAGACCTTGCAGTTGGTTCTGCAGTCGGTGCTCTGCTTCAAACTTCTCACCTTCCAAAAGTCTATTTATTTCCTTAAGTTCGTGTAGCTTTTCATTCTTTTCCTTGACTTCGTCTGTCAACTGAAAATTTTCTTCTTTCAGTTTTAAGTTTTCTCTTTTTAATCTTGAATTTTCTCCTTTTTCAGTCTCTGTACTATCCAGGGCCTCTTTGCAGTCATTCTTCCATTTACGCACATCGGCTTTGAGAATGACAGTCTCCTGGCGTGAGACTTCCTTCTCTAGGTTGAGGGTCTGAAGCTCCTTCTGAGAGACTTTGAGATCTGTATCAAGATTGACAATAGTGTCTTTAGATATGTCCAGCTTCTCAGTGAGACTGTGTAGTTCCTTTCTGGAAACTTCCAGATCTGTGCGGCAGCTGTTGGTCTCATGATGTGAGGCATCCAGTGCTCTGCGGAGTGTCTGAAACTCTTTCTGCGATACATCCACCTCTGTCCGAACATTGTTGACCTCCTGTTGTGAGGCATTCAGCTCTACGCGAAGAGTGTGAACCTCTTGCTGAAAGACTGTCATCTGCTTTAGTGCCTCCTCATACTTCCGCTTCAGCTTAGTCATCATTTTATCAGATTGGCTCTGCTTTTCATCCATGGTGGAAATAGTAGCATTTGCAGTATCTAGCTCAGTCTTGAGATCGTCCAATTCTGTCCTGGCTGCAGAGTACATTGCGAGCACATGTTCCTGTAGCTTCACGTTATTTTTCAGTAGCTCCGCGTAACCATCTTTCTTTTGTTTCAATTGTTCATGGAGTATATCACAGTCACGCCTGGCATTTTTCAGGGCATCCTCAGGGCTGGTCAAGGGATCGTCACTCACTGGTTCCGGCTCCACTTCCCTGGGAGGGTTGGTTGAGGGTTCCTCACTGTTGGCAATGGACAGACACTTCTTTGGGGTACATGACTTCTGCCTTGGGCCCTCTGGATATTCGGTTAACCGCGGGACGAATTCTCCATTTTCTCTAGGCTGCAGGGCAACTCAGCCGCCCTTTTCCTCCACAGGATCTGCGGACGTGTCTGTTCCTTCCACGGTAAGTGAAGAACGGCTTTTCTTTTTCTTTTTCCGCCTTTTTGATTTGGATGACACCGTCTCTTCAGGGATACTGGGGTCTCCATCTTCATTTGAAATTTTAGCAGCGTCACTGGATCCACCCGGCTTGTCTTGCAACTGTAATAGCTGATGGAAATATTCGGTGATCCACTGCTCCCGCTCTTTCTCCTGCTGATCATATTCGTCATCAAAGGGAGCGGTCTTTTCGGTTTGTGCCGTGTTCAGGCACCCCCACCATTCTTGGGGTGTTTTGTGGGTGTGACTCAGTTCGGGTTCCCCGTAAGAGATGTCTTCCTCTTTATTGGACTGGAAGGGCCACTCTTCCGTGGGGTAGGGTTCATTACAGGAACGCTGCATCTTGTCCTCCATTTTTAGGCTATCAGGTGTAATTTTCTTCCTGACCTCAGGAGGCGCTATTGCAGCTGTTGCCACTGTATTTTCTAGAACCCCCAATTGTGGTAGTCCTACAGGTGGGCATATTTTGCTTGTAGATGTCGTAGCTCTCACAGGCATCTCTGTAGACTTTTTCTTTCTTGGGTAAGTTTTACAATATCAGCAGTGCTGTGCATGCATTTTCTCTTATCGTGTATACAAGATGTGCAGTTGCTAGGTAAATGTCTATTTGCTTTACACCATTTACTTGCTAGGTATAATCTCTCATTAGGTATGCTGAATGTGTAGTTGCTAGGTAAAAACTTCTGTTTGCTTTACACCATTTACTTGCTAGGTCCAATCTCTCTGCTTCAGCCAAATAATGTGATTTTCTGTTTGAGTTCAGTCTCAACTTTGGGTATTATGAAATTCACTATTCACACTTTGGGATACCTTTTACACAGCTCAGCAATTCCTTTTTTTCTAGTAGGCAATTTTACCCTCAGCACTTGTTTACTGAAAATTCCCATTCTTGCATCAATTTTCACATTTGTCTTCATATACTCTATTCACAACTGGTAGTCCTATGCGGTGTGGCAGCCTTTACTTGCAGAATCAGTACCGCTCATGGGTCACCATCTGTATTCACTGCTTCAGCTAAACATTTGAAAATAACAAACGACTATCCCTTTCAAGGGCTAACTCACTTCTTGAACCCTGACTATGGCTGGAAGGCAAACCCCCTATTTCAATGACCATATTACACTTTATTGTGATAGGCAAATAAGGTTTTACCTGTTTCAGCCGTCTCTCTCTCTCTCTCTCTCCTCTTGGGATTGGGGAAAAAAGTCCATCTGTGGTTTTGTAAGTTTCAGTGCAGTGGTGTGTATCACTTTAACTCTGATCTCTGCTGCATGAGATTTTTTTTTTTTTTTAAAGTTGTTTAGACTGTTTGTAGGCAAAAAGCATAAAACAAATTCACAGAACAAATCTCCAGTCCTTTCTAACTTCAAAGACCACCTCTCATCCCACTGCTAAAACCATATGTAGGCGGACGCTCACAGAGGTATGCAAGGGAGACTCGTGCTTTGTGCTTCACTTGACTCCAAAATGGCTCCGGTGATGAACTCTCCTCAGCACAGTAAGAGAAAGCATCCTTTATTCCTAGATTTTGCAGGAATTCTTCTCCCTCCTCCAAGTTCCTCATCGAGAAGGCTTTACCAATTTTAATGACTAACAGACTGAATGGGAAAGTCCATCTATATCGGATAGATTGTAGCCTTAATGATTACATTACTAATGAAAGTAATGTAGCCTTATGATTACATCTCTTGGCATTTCTTCTGGCATTGGCCTGGAGCGAAGAGCCATATGGCATCTATCCATATGTAGCTCATACACAGGTTTTTCTGGGAGCATAGCAGACAACCACTTAGCCACATGCTCCTCAATATTGGTGACAGACTCAGGGATACCACGTATTCTGATATTGTTCCTTCTATCCCTGTTCTCAGAGTCGTCTTGTCTGTCAGCTATATCTGTTAATTGTGATTGCAGGTAAATGGTCTTTTTTTCTACTTTTTTTTAATGCTTTCACTGTGGTGTCAAGCTTGGTTTCTAAGTCTGCAGTCCTGTCTCCTATGTTGGTAATGTCTCTTCGCAATTCCTTCACCTCCGCCTGCAGTAATGATTGCAGATCATTATATAATCTATCAAAGTCGCTCCTCCGTACTGGCTGTTCCTCTGGCCAGTCACTTCTCTCTTCCTCTAACTCACGCTCCGAGTTAGATCCCCGACTGGAGACCGGCGTTGTTTCTCCTCCCGTTCGTGTCATGTTTATGTTGCGGGGGTATCTCCTTAAATCCGAGGGATTTTGCTTTTTATTGGATCTTGTGTCCATCCCTGTGTGATCTCGATTGTATTATTGGATATTTTCTGTGTTTTCCACGGGTTTTTAGTTGTTGTTTCCCCTTAGTATACTCACCTGTGTATTGTCTTGTCCCCTTTATTTTGTTTTCTTCCCCCCCCTCTCCCTTTATCCCCCCCACTGTTATACGTATGCTTTTACATATTGCTATTACACTTTATTGGATGTAGGGTATGCGGTTTTGGTATAGGTTCTCTTGTGTATATATTAAATTATTCTTTTTGGTACTATCCCATTCTTGAATTCTGATTTCTATAAACAGTGAGTGCTGGACAATTTTTGGATTAATGTATACAGTATACAGTACAGAGGCAACCAGATTTATTTGAGTGCGGCTAGCTCCGCAAGCCTGGGGATGCCCCGGCATGCTAGCCGCACTCCCTCGGCGTGCCGCGCGTCATCGACGTGCGGTCACGCGTCATCGAGGGAGCCCTGGTGTCCCGCGATGTGGGGGACGGCGGCAGGGGGTTCCGGGGGACCCGGCGGACCCGGCGGACCCGGCAGCGGGAGGGAGAAAGCCCCGATCGGAGGGCGCTCCTGAGCGGCTTCGGCGCGCGCCAGGCACATCCCGGCGCGCGCCTGGTTACTGCTGCGGCCGAGACCGGGCAAATGCTCGAATAAACTCGGCTGCAGCAGTATACTGCATTGGGGGTGGTGAGTGAGTGAGTAATAATGAGTAATAATGTAGTGAGTGATAATTAAGGGGGGAGGTGCAACTACCTTTGAAATACAATGGGTGTCATGGGTGTCTTAAAATTCATTGATTATAAGAATGTAATTCATGATCAAATATTAAAACATGCACACAAGACGTTCTTAGTCGTACTGTACTGTATGTAGAGGACAATTTTTTTATCTCAAATAATTGCTTTGAAAAAGGTTCTGTTAAAAACACTAATGCATTTAATCTGTACTGTACAGTAAAGAAAACATACTGTAAATACTTACTTGGTAGTGACTGTTGAGGTCCGCTTGACACTTTTGGTCTTACACTGGCGGCACACTTTATTAGAGTGCGGCCAGTTCCGCAAGCCGGGAGATTTCCCGGCTTGCTAGTGGCATCCCCTCGGCGTGCCGCGCGTCACCGATGCGCGGTCACGCGTCATCGGGTGCCTGCGCCCCCTGCACGCGCGTCCAGGGCTCCCCGAGGGAGCCCTGGTGTCCCGCGATGTGGTGGACGGCGGCAGGGGGTTCCGGGGGACCCGGCGGACACGGAGAGGAAAGGGGGAAGCCCCGATCGGCGGGCCTCTTCTCCGAGGCTTCGGCGCGCACCCGGGACATCCCGGCGCGCGCCAGGTTACTGTCGCGGCCGAGACCGGGCAAATGCTCGAATAAACTCGGCCGCGACAGTACCATGGGCATGATAGCTCACAGTGGTTCCTGGTAAAACGAGGCCCGAAGTATTTAACCAGCGTTGTATCTGTGAAATTCGGTGTCCTCTCTTGTACATATCCTGTATTCTCATGCTGAGATCCTTTGAAATCTTTTTCGTCGGCATCGCTGCTTTTAGAAAAATTTACATGCACAAGAATGTATATTCAATGTGTAGTCAATATGTATTCAATGTGCATTGAATCAACAAAATGGATGGTGTTTTTATACTTTAATGGGTCTCAACCTCACACGACAGGTTTAGTAAACAGTACGCCCACTTTTAACACCTGCACCTTGTGTCCATGCTCGCGAAAAAATTCAAATAGGGACACAGTGTATAAAAGGTGACACAAATTGCATAGCCTTCCACACGCTGATCCCTATCTGAACTTGCCCTTGTCCAGACACTGCATTGTGCATTATGCCATCTGCTTCCATGGATCACCCCCGATTCTACGGATGCAGGAAGCTGCTTGCTGCTGCCGTGCTGACCACGAAAAAGTGAAAGGCGGAAGCCTTTTCCAAGCCAAAGCGAAAGGCAAAGGAGAATAAAGAAAACGTTCTGACGACTCCAAAGGCTAAGAAGCCTGGGCCTTATTATGTCAAGAAGAAATTCACTGGCGTACAAAGAAAGCAAAACATTTGGAATCTACCAGCACCCATCCACGATGCTACTCTCCTGGAAACCCCCAGGTCACCTGTTCCAGTACCCATCCCCTACGATGCTCTGCTGGGAACCACCAGGTTACCTGTTCCAGCACCCATCCCCTACAATGCTCTGCTGGGAACCCCCAGGTCACCTGTTCCAGCACCCATCCCCTATGATGCTCTGCTGGGAACCCCCAGGTCACCTGTTCCAGCACCCATCCCCTACTATGCTCTGCTGGGAACCCCCAGGTCACCTGTTCCAGCACCCATCCCCTACTATGCTCTGCTGGGAACCCCCAGGTCACCAGTTCCAGCACCCATCCCCTACGATGCTCTGCTGGGAACCTTTTTTGGTACATGCAAGCTTGCTGGTATCTGTACATAAAATCAGGCTCAGGCTGGAAGTTTTGCAGGTATCCTGGTGGGGACAGATAGCAAGGGTTGCCGGTCACCAGGTTTTCACTGACGGTTGGACCATTATTGTAAGCAGGTGCTGGCGCCGGTGCAGGCGCTGTTACATTGCTGGCCTGGGATTGACGAATCTTATTTTGATTAAATCTGACCTTTCTCCTTTTGAAGTCTCCATGATCAAAGATACTGTAAAAATCTGGCACCAATACCCTCCTCTAACACCGTGTGCAGGGGCAATACGAAAAAAAACAAGGATTGCTACTTAACTTTTTTCTTATTGCACGCTGTGACGGGAGCTTTGTGACAGGCTATTAATAATACACAAAAAAAAATATATATATATAACTGGGTTGAACTGGGACGAGACTTAGATATGATAAAATATCATTTATTCCTTGATAAAGGTGAACACAACAGATTATAAAAATAACAGGCAAAATATAGACACTTACGTAAAGATTAGGACAAGAAAGCCATCAGGATACAGGATGGGCCATTTCTTCCATAATTCAGTTGGCATCACAGCAATACATGCAGCCCATGAATGAAGACTCATGCATGAAGACACAGACATGAAGACATTTGAGTAAGGAGTGACTCTGACTTAAATACCATGTCAAACTCATCTCTTAACCCTAGATGCCAAAAAGGCTAGCAAAAGTCTTTGAAGCTTCCTGAAGCAGCTTTTGGACTTCCATTGTTTAGTGTGAAGTATCACATTTAAAAAAACATTCAGTTTCTTGGTTCCTGCCTCCAACATAAACAATTAGGCAATTTAGCCTTTGATCACCAGGCTATGTAAATTCTAGCAAGATGTTCTGCTTGCCTATTACCATAACAGAGGGAGTTTCCAGTTTTCACAACAGCTTCAAAATCCCATATACACTGTAAATAACTTCATAACTTCAGTTAAGTAATACTTACTGGCACGCGAGACATATTAATACATTCCGTCACACATGACGCTCCCAATGAGACTAATTATTACCGTGTAATATTAAAATTAAGAGAGATATTAATATCTGGCTCTTAGTATCTGTTAGATATCAAGTGTTTAGAATCATTAGTTGGGGTTAAGTCCAACGAATACACATATGTAACTCTTAGCATGTTCAGCCGAGGACATATCATAATATTCTTATATTTAATAAGGTCACTCATACTGTAGCCCCACTCCTAAATCAGAGGCATTTGGGCCAGACTACCACATGGCAGGATACTATGGTTTGTAAGTGTGAGTTATAACGCTCACCCCCCACTCTAGCTTCCTGCAAACAGGTAGAGTGGCTGGGCCTTTGATCAGGGCTGCTTCCTAACCATTTGGTAGCTCTCCTGACCATTTGCATTTAGTAGGCAGGCATCTTTGAAGGTAATTTAAACAAAGGGCTAGAATCACTGTTTTAACATTAACCCTTTCCCTCCCGCAGCAACCCTAGTGTATGTGTGGGTGCAAACACTAGGATAACACAAAACATTTACACAGGGGAATACACATTTGGATATTGAAGTGAGGTCAAAACACATTACTGGACCTCAGTCCAGTTAACCCCTTGCTCCCCAGGTGAGGGTAGAGGGTGGCCAATTGGGGTATAACCCCTTTAATCCCAGGCCAAATCCTCTCGATCGTTACACACGCTTCCACCCACGAATATCAGGTGAAAATTTGTAAAAGTCATACTTTGCGATGAAATATTCATAGATTTCAGCAACTCTGGCCATTTTATCACCTTCCAGCATTAATTGAAGAACATATTAAAAATGCATAAGTACAGTCATGTCTTTAGCACACGTACTGCTGTGTACTCAATGCGTCGGTCGGCAATTAAAAAAGACACAGAGCATTGAGTTTTTATTATGAAACGCCTAAATTGATAAAGTAACTTCTTCAGTACCAAGGTCCATTCACAATGGACCACTGTGTTAGACTTGTTTTTTTTTAAACACCTGCAAGTCGACACATTACTGTAGCACAAGTAGTGTACACATTAGAATTCATTACAATTCATGAATATCTGCCACCTGGCGGATACGTGAAGAATTGCCCCTAATTAAATCCGAAACCATTATAATTAAACAGATCAACTGCAGATCAACCGCGAATCAACCGTGGGTGCTGAGCGGCGTGAATGTGGCATGAACACACGGGATGCAAAAAATGTGTAGTGCGTGGAATACAACATGGAGATGCAACGACAATGGCTCTGAGAAGTTTTAGAATAAAGGCTGGGACAGCAGTAGCACTTGTTCAGTAAGCAATTTCGTCCATGGTACAGTCTCTACCTACTCTCCCTGTGGATGCCGCTTGGAGCCGTCACATGCTGTTCATCCGGGTATCTGGTGAGGGCGTCACATTGCCACAGAGATGTCTCAGAGTCTCTGGAGCTCCAACTGAATCCTGCCTTCTCCGCTAAACACGCACTATGCATTTCGCATAGCAACAGTCTGCTTCCTCAGGGGCATATATCTCTATAAAAGAAGGGCTAAGGGTGGTTATACACAGTGTTCAACAATCCTATACATTTACACCCCCGGGGCGTGTGGATTTAACCCCCGGGCGAGTAAATATTGGCCCAAGCAGCACACGTGTTTGTTTTTTAAATTTCCCTGCTCGCGCTGAAATTTTCCCGCTCGCGCTGCCAGAAACAAAAAAAAAAAAAACTCCCCCTACCTGACAGCTGATTGGCGCGCGCTCCCAGGCTTTGTGGGCACGTGGCCAGGCTATATATGAGCCGGCCCCCAACGAACGGCCATTTTTTCTGACCGGAGATCTGTTGGAGAGTACGAGAGTAAGAACTCTCCAATCCTCCATCCCCTCTGCTCCTTCCCTGCCTCCTGCAGTTCCCCCTTACTCCCCCCCACCCGATACCCGCGCGTGGCTGGATATGGTAGCATGGGTGTTCCCCCTTCTCTCCCCGGCCCCCGCTTACCCCGGCTTCCCGCGCGGGGCGAAGGTGTCCCCCCCCCTTAATCCCCCCCAGCTTCCCGTGCCACTTCCCGCTTGTGGGTGTTCCCCACTTACCCCGGCTTCCCTCAATACATGCACGGGGCTGGTGATGGTAGTGGGGGTGTTCCCCGCGATACCCTTGGGGGGCGGGTGATGGTAGTGGGGGTGTTCCCCGCTTACCCCGGCTTCCCGTGCCACGACCCGCTTCCCCTGATCCCCGCGCGGGGCTGGAGATGGTAGCGGGGGTGTTCCCCCCTTACCTACTTAGTCTCTGCTTCTCCACTGTCCCGTGGCTGTCCGCGCAGGGCGGGAGATGGTCGCGGGGGGGGGGGGGGCGAGCGGGGCAGTGGTGGTGGTGCTCGGTCGCGCGGCCTTTCCTCTTCTTCCCCCTGTCGTGTGTGTGTGTGTATGGGAGAGTGTGTGTGTGTGCGTGTTTGTGCATGCATACATGGGAGAGTGTGTGTGTGTGTCTGTGTGTGTGTGTGTGTGTGTGTGTGTGCATGGGACAGTGTGTGTGTGCATGCATGGGAGAGTGTGTGTGTGCGTGCATGGGAGAGTGCATGGGAGAGTGCATGTGTGTGTGTGTGTGTGTGTGTGTGTGTGTGTGTGTGTGTGTGTGTGTGTGTGTGTGTGTGTGTGTGTGTGTGTGTGTGTGTGTGTGTGTGTGTGTGTGTGTGTGTGTGTGTGTGCATGGGACAGTGTGTGTGCATGCATGGGAGAGTGTGTGTGTGCATGCATGGGAGAGTGTGTGTGTGTGCATGCATGGGAGAGTGCGTGTGTGCATGCATGGGAGAGTGCGTGTGTGCATGCATGGGAGAGTGAGTGTGTGTGTGCATGCATGGGAGAGAGAGTGTGTGTGCATGGGTGTGTGTGTTCATGCATGGGAGAGTGTTTGTGTGCATGGGTGTGCGTGGGAGTGTGTGTGGGTAGGATACCAGAAGTGTCACATCACCCCACCCCCCAATCACCCCACCCCCCAATCGGCACCCCACCCAGTCACCCCACCCAGTCACCCAGTCACCCCACCCAGTCACCCCATCACCCCACCTAGTCACCCCGTCACCCCACCCAGTCACCCCGTTACCCCACCCAGTCACCCCGTCACCCCACCCAGTCACCCTGTCACCCCACCCAGTCACCCCGTCACCCCACCCAGTCACCCCATCACCCCACCCAGTCACCCCGTCACCCCACCCAGTCACTCCACCCAGTCACCCCGTCACCCCAGTCAGTCACCCCAGTCAGTCACCCCACCCCAGTCAGTTACCCCACCCCAGTCAGTCACCCCACCCAATCAGTCACCCCACCCCAGTCAGTCACCCCACCCCAGTCAGTCACCCCACCCTAGTCAGTCACCCCACCCTAGTCAGTCACCCCACATCCAGTCAGTCACCCCACCCCAGTCAGTCACCCCACCCCCAGTCAGTCACCCCCCCAGTAAGTCACCCCCCCCCCCAGTCAGTCACCCCCCCCCAGTCAGTCACCCCACCCCAGCCAGTCACCCAGCCAGTCAGTCACCCACCCTCTCTCTGTGTATCACCCACCCTCTGCGTGTGTCACCCACCGTTTTTCCCCTCTGTGTCTCCCTACTCTCTCTCCCCCCACACTCTCTCTCCCCCCCACAATCTCTCTCTCCCCCCACACGCTCTCTCTCTCCCCCCCACACTCTCTCTCCCCCCCCACACTCTCTCTCTCCCCCCCAGACTCTCTCTCTCTCCCTCCCACACTCTCTCTCTCCCCCCCACACTCTCTCTCCCCCCCACACTCTCTCTCTCTCTCCCCCCCACACTTTCTTTCTCCCCCCCACTCTCCCTCTCTCCCCCACTCTCTCTCCCCCCACTCTCTCTCTCCCCTCCACACTCTCTCTCTCCCCCCGACACTCTCTTTCTCTCCCCCCCCACACAGCCACTCTCTCTTTCCCCCCCCCACACACAAACTCTCTCTCTCCCCCCCACACTCACTCTCTCTCCCCCCACACAAACTCTCTCTCTCCCCCCACACACTCTCTCTCTCCCCCCACACACTCTCTCTCCCCCCACACACTCTCTCTCCCCCCCACACACTCTCTCTCCCCCCACTCTCTCTCTCTTTCCCCACTCTCTCCCCCGCCACTCTCTCTCTCTACCCCCACACTCTCTCTCTCCCTGCACTCTCTCTCTCTCCCCCCACTCTCTCTCTCTCCCCCCCCACTCTCTCTCTCTCTCACCCCCACACACTCTCTCTCTCCCCACCCCACACATTCTCTCTCCCCCCACACTTTCTCTCTCTCCCCCACTCTCTCTCCCCCCCCCCACTCTCTCTCTCTCCCCCCACACTCTCTCTCCCACCACACTCTCTCTCTCTCCCCTAACACTCTCTCTCCCCCCACACTCTCTCTCTCCCCCCACTCTCTCTCTCTCTCTCCCACTCTCTCTCTCCCCCCACTCTCTCTCTCTCCCCCACACACACTCTCTCTCCCCCCCACTCTCTCTCTCCCTCCCACTCTCTCTCTCTCCCCCACACTCTCTCCCCCCACTCTCTCTCTCTCCCCCCACTCTCTCTCTCACCACCACACACACTCTCTCTCTCCCCACCCCACACACTCTCTCTCCCCCCCACACTCTCTCTCTCTCCCCCACTCTCTCTCTCCCCCCCACTCTCTCTCTCTCTCTCTCTCACTCTCCCCCCACACTCTCTCTCTCCCACCACACTCTCTCTCCCCCCACACTCTCTCTCCCCCCCCACACTCTCTCTCTCACCCCACTCTCTCTCTCTCCCCCACACTCTCTCCCCTCCACTCTGTCTCTCCCCCAACTCTCTCTCCCCCACACACACTCTCTCTCCCCCCCCACTCTCTCTCTCATCCCCACTCGCTCTCCCCCCCACACTCTCTCTCTATCCCCCACTCTCTCTCTCCCCCCCACTCTCTCTCTCTCTCCCCCCACTTTCTCTCCCCCCACACTCTCTCTCTCCCCCACCACTCTCTCACCCCACACTCTCTCCCTCTTCCCCCACTCTCTCTCTCCCCCACACACACTCTCTCTCTCCCCACCCCACACACTCTCTCCCCCCCACACTCTCTCTCTCCCCCCTCTCTCTCTCTCTCTCTCTCTCCCCACACTCTCTCTCTCCCCACCACACACTCTCTCTCCCCCACACTCTCTCTCTCCCCCCCACTCTCTCTCTCTCTTTCTCTCCCCCACTCTCTCCCTCTCTCCCCCACTGTCTCTCTCTCCCCCACTCTCTCTCTCCCCCACACTCTCTCTCTCCCCCACACTCTCTCTCTCCCCCCCACTCTCTCTCTCCCCCCCACACTCTCTCTCCCCCCCCACACTCTCTCTCCCCCCCACACTTTCTCTCTCCCCCCCACACTCCCTCTCTCCCCCCCCCACTCTCTCTCCCCCCCACACTCTCTTCTCTCCACCCCCACACAGCCACTCTCTCTCTCCCCCAACACACAAACTCTCTCTCTCCCCCCCACACTCACTCTCTCTCCCCCCCCCACACAAACTATCTCTCTCCCCCCACAAACTATCTCTCTCCCCCCACACACTCTCTCTCCCCCCCACACACTCTCTCCCCCCCACACACTCTCTCTCCCCCTACACACTCTCTCCCCCCCCACTCTCTCTCTTTCCCCACTCACTCCCCCCCCACACTCTCTCTCTCCCCCCTAACTCTCTCTCTCCCCCCACTCTCACTCTCTCTCTCTCTCCCCCCCCACTCTCACTCTCACCCCAACACACACCTCTCCCCACCCCACACACTCTCTCTCCCCCCCACACTTTCTCTCTCTCCCCCACTCTCTCTCTCCCCCCCCCCACTCTCCCTCTCTCTCTCCCCCCACACTCTCTCTCCCACCACACTCTCTCTCTCCCCTCACACTCTCTCTCTCCCCCCACACTCTCTCTCTCCCCCCACTCTCTCTCTCTCTTTCTCTCCCACTCTCTCTCCCCCCACTCTCTCTCTCTCCCCCACACACACTCTCTCTCTCCCCCACACTCTCTTTCCCTCCCACTCTCTCTCTCCCCCCACTTTCTCTCCCCCCACACTCTCTCTCTCCCCCATCACTCTCTCTCACCCCCACACTCTCTCCCTCTCCCCCCACTCTCTCTCTCTCCCCCCCACACACTCTCTCTCTCCCCACCCCACACTCTCTCTCTCCCCCCCACACACTCTCTCTCTCCCCACCCCACACTCTCTCTCCCCCCCACACTCTCTCTCTCTCCCCCCCCCCCCTCTCTCTCTCTCTCTCTCTCTCCCCCCACACTCTCTCTCTCCCCCACACACTCTCTCTCTCCCCCCCACACTCTCTCTCTCATCCCCACTCGCTCTCTCCCCCCCACACTCTCTCTCTATCCCCCACCCTCTCTCCCCCCCACTCTCTCTCTCCCCCCACTTTCTCTCCCCCCACACTCTCTCTCTCCCCCTCCACTCTCTCTCTCTCCCCCACACTCTCTCCCTCTCCCCCCACACTCTCTCTCTCCCCCACACACACCCTCTCTCTCCCCACCCCACACACTCTCTCCCCCCACACACTCTCTCTCCCCCCCTCTCTCTCTCTCCCCACACTCTCTCTCTCCCCCCACACACACTCTCTCTCTCCCCCACACTCTCTCTCTCTCCCCCCCACTCTCTCTCTCTTTCTCTCCCCCTCTCTCTCCCTCTCTCCCCCACTGTCTCTATCTCCCCCACTCTCTCTCTCCCCCACACTCTCTCTATCCCCCACACTCTCTCTCTCCCCCCCACACTCTCTTTCTCCCCCCCACACTCTCTCTCTCCCGCCCACACTCTCTCCCCCCCCCACACTCTCTCTCTCCCCCCCACACTCTCTCTCTCCCCCCCACACTCTCTCTCCCCCCCACACTCTCTCTCTCTCTCCCCCCCACACTTTCTTTCTCCCCCCCACTCTCCCTCTCTCCCCCCACTCTCTCTCCCCCCACTCTCTCTCTCCCCTCCACACTCTCTCTCTCCCCCCGACACTCTCTTTCTCTCCCCCCCCACACAGCCACTCTCTCTTTCCCCCCCCCACACACAAACTCTCTCTCTCCCCCCCACACTCACTCTCTCTCCCCCCACACAAACTCTCTCTCTCCCCCCCACACACTCTCTCTCTCCCCCCACACACTCTCTCTCCCCCCACACACTCTCTCTCCCCCCCACACACTCTCTCTCCCCCCACTCTCTCTCTCTTTCCCCACTCTCTCCCCCGCCACTCTCTCTCTCTACCC